>NW_028319674.1:0-242500 GCF_062004578.1 Staurois parvus | reverse complement strand
TCAGCAGAGCTGGGGAGTACTACTGAGCAGGGGATAAGCAAAGCTGGGGGTTACTACTGAGCAGGGGATCAGCAGAGCTGGGGGTTACTACTGAGCAGGAGATCAGCAGAGCTGGGGGTTACTATTGCAGCAGGGGATCGGCAGAGCTGGGGGTTACTACTGAGCGGGGGATCAGCAGAGCTGGGGAGTACTACTGAGCGGGGGATCAGCAAAGCTGGGGGTTACTACTAAGCAGGGGATCAGCAGAGCTGGGGGTTACTATTGGAGCAGGGGATCGGCAGAGCTGGGGAGTACTACTGAGTGGGGGATCAGCAGAGCTGGGGGTTACTACTAAGCAGGGGATCAGCAGAGCTGGGGGTTACTATTGGAGCAGGGGATCGGCAGAACTGGGGAGTACTACTGAGCGGGGGATCAGCAGAGCTGGGGAGTACTACTGAGCGGGGGATCAGCAAAGCTGGGGGTTACTACTAAGCAGGGGATCAGCAGAGCTGGGGGTTACTATTGGAGCAGGGGATCGGCAGAACTGGGGAGTACTACTGAGCGGGGGATCAGCAGAGCTGGGGGTTACTACTAAGCAGGGGATCAGCAGAGCTGGGGGTTACTATTGGAGCAGGGGATCGGCAGAACTGGGGAGTACTACTGAGCGGGGGATCAGCAGAGCTGGGGAGTACTACTGAGCGGGGGATCAGCAAAGCTGGGGGTTACTACTAAGCAGGGGATCAGCAGAGCTGGGGGTTACTATTGGAGCAGGGGATCGGCAGAACTGGGGAGTACTACTGAGCGGGGGATCAGCAGAGCTGGGGGTTACTATTGAGCAGGTGATCAGCAGAGCTGGGGGTTACTACTGAGTGGGGGATCAGCAGAGCTGGGGGTTACTACTGAGCAGGGGATCAGCAGAGCTGGGGGTTACTATTGAGCGGGGGATCAGCAGAGCTGGGGGTTACTATTGAGCAGGGGATCAGCAGAGCTGGGGGTTACTACTGAGTGACGGATCAGCAGATCTGGGGTGAGCCTGGGAACTGCTGAACAAAGCTACTAATGATCTGTGGATCTGCTGAAAGGGGAAAAGTCTTCACACCCCCTGAAATGCCCCCCATGTTGTCATGTTACAATGTATCCCCCCCCATGTTGTCATGTTACAATGTATCCCCCCCCATGTTACAATGTATCTATCGGGATTGGATGTGATGGACCGACACAAAGTGGCACATAATTGTGAGGTGGAAGGAAAATGAGAAATGGTTTCCAATATTTGTGACCAATAAATCTGTGAGAAGTGTGGCAGCATTTGTATTCGGCCCCCCGGAGTCAATACTTTGTAGGACCCCCTTTGGCTGCAATTCCAGTTGCAAGTCTTTTTGGGGGATGTCTCTTTGCACATCTAGAGAGGGACATTTCTGCCCGTTCTTCTTTGCAGAATCCCTCAAGTTCTGTCAGATTGGATGGAGAGCGTCTGGGAACAGCAATTTTCAGGTCTGGCCACAGATTCTCCATTGGATTTGGGTCTGGACTGTGACTGGGCCATTCTAACACATGAAGATGCTTTGATCGGAACCATTCCATTGTAGGTCTGGCTGGATGTTTCGGGTCGTTGTCCTGCTGGAAGGGGAACCTCCGCCCCGGTCTCAAGTCTTCTGCAGACTCTAACAGGTTTTCTTCTAAGATTGCCCTGTATTTGGCTCCATCCATCTTCCCATCAACTCTGACCAGTTTCCCTGTCCCTGCTGAAGAAAAGCATCCCAACCACATGATGCTGCCACCACCATGTTTCACGGTGGGGATGGTGTGTTCAGGGGGATGGGCAGTGTTAGTTTTCCCCCACACATAGCGTTTTGCTTTTAGGCCATAACGTCCCATGTTGGTCTCCTCTGACCAGAGCCCCTTCTTGCACATGTTTGCTGTGTCCCCCACATGGCTTCTCACAAACTGCAAACGGGACTTCTTATGGCTTTCCTCCAACAATGGCTTTCTTCTTGTCACTCTTCCATTCTTGTCACTCTTGACGACTTTTCCACCTGGCTGCCCTTCTTCCTCTCCTCTGAGCTACCCACCATCATCCTTGGAGACTTCAATATCCCTATCAATGTCAGCAACCCGGCCACATCCCAACTCCTCCACTTAACCTCTTCTTTTGCACTCACACAGTGCACACAGTCCTCCACCCACACCAATGGGAACACCCTGGACCTCGTTTTCTCCCATCTCTGCACCCTCCACAACCTCACAAACACCCCTTTCCCTCTCTCTGACCACAACCTCATTACGTTCTCCGTCTCCCCATCCTATAACGCCTCCCCCCCAAACGTCAAACCATCACCAGCCATAACCTCCGCAACCTGAACCCGGCCCCTCTCCACTCTGCAGCTGACCGTCTGTACGACAGTATCCTTCCATTGTCATGCCCTGACCTGGC
Source organism: Staurois parvus (assembly GCF_062004578.1). Lineage (NCBI taxonomy): Eukaryota > Metazoa > Chordata > Amphibia > Anura > Ranidae > Staurois > Staurois parvus. The sequence goes on along the minus strand of NW_028319674.1, from coordinate 240,087 downwards.
CACTACTGCGTACAATGACTCGCTGTCAGCTGCCATAGACTCCTTCGCACCCCTATCCACAGGTAGCATTAGACCGACCGCTTCAACCCTGGCAGAACGACCAAACTAAAAATCTTAAACGACGCAGTCGCGCGCTGGAGCGATTATGGCGCAAAACCAGATCCCCTCACGCGTTCTCCCTCTACAAATCTGCCTTCCTCACCTACTCCTCCTCCCTCCATGCCGCCAAACAAGCCTACTTCGTAACCCTCATCAACACCCCCTCCACCTGTCCTCCCCGGCTCTTCTCCACTTTCAACTCCCTACTCTCTCCCCCTCCACTCAGTACCTCACTCACCGCCCACGAGATTGCCAATCACTTCCAATATAAGATCGACGCAATCCGTAAGGACATCGCCAATGCTCAGCCTACCTCCCCACCTAGCCTCCCTCCCACCATAACCCCACCAACTCTTCCCTCCTCTGACCTCGCAACCGCCCTGCCCCCCACCACACCTAACATCCCTCACACTATAACCTCCCCAACACTCAGCTCCTTCAGCCTTGCTACCACTGAGGAGGTCACTAAGGTCTTCTCAGAAGCCCGCCTCACCACTTGCCCCCTTGACCCTGTCCCCACACAACTCCTCCGGTCACCCTCCTCCTCCATCCTACGCTCCCTCACTCACATCTTTAATCTCTCCCTCTCTACTGGCGCATTCCCCTCCCCCCTAAAGCACGCACACATCACTCCCATACTCAAAAAACCCTCCCTGGACCCCACCGACCTGAACAACCTTAGACCCATCTCGCTGCTGCCATTTACTTCCAAGCTCCTTGAGCGCTTAGTCTACAATCGCCTAAGCGCCCACCTCACTGACAACAACCTCCTCGATCCACTACAGTCCGGCTTCCGTCCCCTACACTCCACCGAAACCACCCTCCTCAAAATCACTAATGACCTGCTAACCGCCAAAGCTAATGGCCACTACTCAGTCCTCCTACTCCTCGACCTCTCCGCAGCCTTTGACACAGTCGATCACCCCCTCCTCCTTAGCAAACTACGCTCCCACGGCATCAGAGACCCCGCTCTCTCATAGCTCTCCTCCTATCTATCCCAATGCTCCTTCAGCGTTACCTATAATGCTGCCACCTCCCCCTCTCTCCCCCTCTCTGTTGGGGTCCCCGAAGGCTTGGTCCTCGGGCCCCTTCTCTTCTCCATCTACACCTCCTCCCTCGGCAAATTGATACACTCCCACGGCTTCAATTACCACCTCTATGCCGATGACACGCAAATTTACCTCTCCACCCCCCACCTCACCTCACTCCTTCAGTCTCCACCCGTATCACCCACCTACTGAACGACATATCAGACTGGATGTCACTCCATTTCCTCAAATTGAACCTTTCCAAAACAGAGCTCCTAGTCTTCCCCCCAGCCCGTGCCCCCCCCCGCCCTCTCCATCACAACCAACAATGCCACCATCAGCCCCACCCCACAAGCCAAAGTCCTGGGTGGTATTCTAGACTCAAACCTGTCCTTCCAACCCCATGTCCAATCGTTGGCAAACTCATGCAGGCTCCACCTCCGCAACATCTCCAAAATACGTCCGTTCCTCACCCCAGACACTACTAAACAACTAGTTCACTCCCTTATTATCTCACAACTGGACTACTTCAACTCCCTCCTCACCGGCCTCCCTCATCACAGACTATCCCCGCTTCAGTCTATCCTGAACTCAGCGGCCAGACTCATCCACCTTACCAACCACTCTGCTTCCGCCTCCCCCCTCTGCCAATCCCTCCACTGTCCTCCACTCAGTGTCCTCCACCCCCCTCTGTCATTCCCTCCACTGTCCTCCACCCCTCTCTGCCAATCCCTCCACTGGCCTCCACTCAGTGTCCTCCACCCCCTCTGCCAATCCCTCCACTGGCCTCCACTCAGTGTCCTCCACCCCCTCTGCCAATCCCTCCACTGGCCTCCACTCAGTGTCCTCCACCCCCCTCTGTCATTCCCTCCACTGTCCTCCACCCCCCTCTGCCAATCCCTCCACTGTCCTCCACTCAGTGTCCTCCACCCCCCTCTGTCATTCCCTCCACTGGCTCCCGATTGCCCAACGCATTAAATTCAAACTACTAACACAGAGATACAAAGCCATTCATAACTCCGCCCCAAACTACCTCACCGACCTGATACCCAAATACCACCCTACCCGTGCCCTTCGCTCCTCACAAGACCTCCTACTTTCTAGCTCCCTGGTCTCCACCTCCCATGCCCGACTGCAGGACTTCTCCAGGACTTCCCCCATTCTCTGGAACTCACTACCCCAATCCATCAGACTGTCACCTACCCTCTTCACCTTTAGGCACACCCTGAAAACCCATCTCTTCAGGGAAGCCTACCCCACCCTCACCTAACAGCCGATCTCCTCCACTCCTCCTACCACTCCATCCCCCACAGCCACTTCCTCCTGTACCACTATCCCCTCCCTCCTAGATTGTAAGCTCCCAGGATCAGGGCCCTCGAACCCCTCATGTATTGTATTGTTACTGTATTGTCTCATGTTCTGTCCCCCCTATAATGTACAGCGCTGAGCACACCTTCTGCCGCTATATAAATACTGTATAATTTTATAATAATAAAGGCAGATTTGTGGAGTGACGACTAATAGTTGTCCTGAGGACAGATTCCCCCCCCTGAGCTGTGATCTCTGCAGCTCCTCCACAGTTCCCATGAGCCTCTTGGCTGCTTCGCTGATGAATGTTCTCCTTGCCCGGCTGGTCAGTTTAGGTGGACGGCCATGTCTTGGTAGGTTGGTAGCAGGGGCGGACTGACCAGTAGGGGGCCACATGAGATGCCCCTGGTACCTTTTTCATAGGCTTTTTTGAGTTTGGGCAAGGACACAGGGGCCCCATGATCCCCTATTGCCCGGGGGCCCCATGAGTTGTCAGTCCGCCCCTGGTTGGCAGTTGTGCCGTACTCTTCCCATTTTCAGATGATGGATTGAACACAGTGCTCCGTGAGAAGGGCAACGCTTGGGAGATTGTTTTATAACCTAACCCTGCTTTACACTTCTCCACAACTTTATCCCTTGTAGTCCCATTCAGTGCTTGGCTTAATAGAGAGCTCTGTCATGGGGACTACATCTCCCAGGGTTCCAAGTTCTTTTCCCAGGCTGTACAGCAGCCAGTCACAGGGTCCTCTGCAGCCCTGGATGGTGGGTGGGGCTAAGAACAGGCAGCAGCCAAACAGAATCCTTCTGGCCGGTTGCCAGGAGTGGATCCTTCCCTTTGCCTGCATTAGCAGCCAATCACTGCTCAGCCTTTCCTCTTCCTCCCTGCTGAGCAGGATTTAAAGAGCCCCCCTCCCCCCAATCAACATGCAAATTACATTTTCAAATAAAACCATTCTGTTTTTATTATATGCCTTATTTTATGCCTAGTGATGTCATCTATGGGTCACTGTGCTTCTCTATGCAATGCAGACAGATCATGGCTGCAGGGGAGGGGCCAACAAGGTGCTGTACATAGCTTCCTGAGAACATCCCAACACCCCGCCTCCTCTCAAGAGCCCTCAGTCTTGATGCAAGCACTGGGCTGGACCTTGGGAGAAGTTATGCAAATATCAAAAGACCTTGGTGGGTGGAGCCAGTCTGGAGGAGTGGGTGTTCCTAGGTGAGCGGTATTTGCATACAGACCACCTTAGGTATATGCTGAGCCGCCATGATTAAAAGACCTAAAAATCCAATGAATGAAAGGGGCGGGGCCTGAGACAGTCAGCTACTCCTTTATTGTCCAATCACAAGATGCAGAGAAACGAGGTCACTGTCCCAGCTGTGCTGTCTGGTGGGGGGTACTTGCAATCCCAGGACTGCCCAGGCCGTGTTCCGAATTTCTCGGTTACCTTCCTGTCCCCTCATTGTGCGTTTTTCTGTTTGGCGTTTCCTTTTCATTTCGCGGTTTTTTATTTCCCGCTGCACGAAATCCATCCCCACCGCCTGCGACCCGCCGCCAACTCGTCAGATAAATCCACAATGATCTTTCTCAAATTAAAAGTCATTATGCACCAGGAAGAAAAAATCGCAGTTATTCGGCTCGTGTTCTATTTTTTTTTTGTTTATTGACATTTGCGCAGAGCTCATTTCGGCGGCAGATAATGACCGTTTCCAGCGTCAGATATATCACCTCCGTCTCCTTATCCCTTTGAATCTGCATTAAGATCCGGTCATTAGAGGGCCGTTATGATCTCCACGGAATGGATTTATGGCGGGAGTCGTGGCGTTCGGCGCGGCCCTCGATGGAGCGGGGTAATTGATATGTATTTTTCTTTTTACGGCGCTGTTTATGGAGTTCATGTATTATTTTGTGTCGTTAACAGATTCCTCCCCGGGTAGCAATTGGTAATTTCCGGATAATAAACAACCCCGGCGATATTGTTATTAGTTATTTATACGGCGGTAATGGCGGGTGAAGAAGCGGACGGGGGGGTCACCATGGCGTTCTGAGAGCTGCTCGCTGAATACGCCTTTTGTTCTCCCCGACCGTCGTCCTAAAGGGGAACTCCAGGCAAATGACAGAACTCAGCGGTAGATATACAAATAGAATGGCCATTCACCCCGTCTGCTCTTCGGGGGCGTGTCCTTCTATGGGGTTATGGCGCTTAGAAAATTAAGCAGATTGTGAGGATTAAAGAGACTTTACACACAATGCACCTCAATAATTAAGCTCCTCCATTAACAATTATATGTTTCAATCCCCCCTCCAGTCTCCAGTTTTGCATAGGTGTACTGGCTCCTCCCCTTTAATCTTGCACAGGTGTACTGGCTCCTCCCCTTCAGTCTTGCACAGGTGTCCTGGCTCCTTCCCTTCAGTCTTGCACAGGTGTACTGGCTCCTCCCCTTCAGTCTTGCACAGGTGTACCGGCTCCTCCCCCTCAGTCTTGCACATGCGTACCGTCTCCTCTCCTCCAGTCTTGCACAGGTGTACCGGCTCCTCCCCCTCAGTCTTGCACATGTGTACCGTCTCCTCTCCTCCAGTCTTGCACAGGTGTACCGGCTCCTCCCCTTCAGTCTTGCACAGGTGTACCGGCTCCTCTCCTCCAGTCTTGCACAGGTGTACCGGCTCCTCCCCTTCAGTCTTGCACAGGTGTACCGGCTCCTCCCTCCAATCTTACACAGTTGTACCAGCTCCTCCCCTTCAGCCTTGCACATGTGTACCGGCTCCTCTCCTCCAGTCTTGCACAAGTGTACTGGCTCCTCCCCTTTAGTCTTGCACAGGTGTAGCAGCTCCTCCCCTCCAGTCTTGCACTGGTGTACCGGCTCCTCCCCTTCAGTCTTGCACAGGTGTACCGGCTCCTCCCTTTCAGTCTTGCACAGGTGTACCAGCTCCTCCCCTTCAGTTTTGCACAGGTGTACCGGCTTCTCCCCTTTAGTCTTGCACAGGTGTACTGGCTCCTCCCCTTTAATCTTGCACAGGTGTACCGGCTCCTCCCCTTGTTAATAAGGTTGAGAAAATCTGCTCTAAAGCTTGGTACAGCGTAGGGTCAAAATGTTTCTTAGTTGAGGGCTTAGTGTTGGTGGTACCTGGCAGGAGGACAATAGACAACCTCAGGCCTTCAGCTGCAGCTTTTGTATTATAGGTCATACTTAGTAGGGATTTTGACCCTACGCTGTACCAAGCTTTAGAGCAGCTTTTCTCAACCTTTTTAAAACAGAGGAACCCTTGAAGTAACTTTCCAGGCTCAGGGAACCCCGGCTAAAAATGACCATATCTACATCTACATTAGTGTTCTATTCGGTGGGAAGAATGCTCCTCTCACTTGTGGTCATTGTGAAGAATTACCCCCTTACAAAAACCTGAAAAGATCAATGGTGGGAACTTATCTGAAAGGCGGAAATTGCTCCTTGCTCAAGGAACCCCTAGCAACTTCTGGAGGAACCCTGGTTGAGAAACCCTGCTCTAGAGAGTGGACTTCCTTCCTCCTCTGAAATATGGCTCGCACACATGGTAGGGGCTCTTTAAAACCAAACAAAATCGCCCAGTTGTGCTGTGATATGCCAAAGCATTGCACCTAACCTGTGGTCAGGTGCATTGGTTTGGCCAATCATGTCTCTCACAATGCATATGGTTGAGTATGGTCAAAATGTTTGTTAGTCCAGGGCTTAGTGTTCGTGGCACCTGGCAGGAGGACAATAGACAACCTCAAGCCTTCAGCTGCAGCTTTTGTATTATAGGTCATACTTAGTAGGGATTTTGACCATATGCTGTACCAAGCTTTAGAGCAGCTTTTCTCAACCTTTTGTAACACAGAGGAACCCTTGAAATTACTTTCCAGGTTCAGGGAACCCCGGCTAAAAAGGTATATCTACACCTACATTAGTGTTCTAGTCGGTGGGAAGAATGCTCCTCTCCCTTGTGGTCATTGTGAAGACTTACCCCCTTACAAAAACCTAAAAAGATCAATGGTGGGAACTTATCTGAAAAGCAGAAATTGCTCATTGCCGATATTCGACTCGAACATCAAGCCCAATCCTACTAAGTATGACCTATAATACAAAAGCTACAGCTGAAGGCCTGAGGTTGTCTATTGTCCTCCTGCCAGGTACCGCCAACACTAAGCCCTCAACTAATAAACATGTTGACCCTACGCTGTACCAAGCTTTAGAGCAGCTTTTCTCAACCTATTGTAACACAGGGGAACCCTTGAAATTACTTTCCAGGTTCAGGGAACCCCGGCTAAAAAGGTATATCTACACCTACATTAGTGTTCCATTTGGTGGGAAGAATGCTCCTCTCACTTGTGGTCATTGTGGAGAACTACCCCCTTACAAAAACCTAAAAAGATCAATGGTGGGAACTTATCTGAAAGGCAGAAATTGCTCCTGGCTCAAGGACCCCCTAGCAACTTCTGGAGGAACCCTGGTTGAGAAATTCTGCTCTAGAGAATGGACTTCCTTCCTCCTCTGAAACACGGCTAGTACACATGGTAGGGGCTCTTTAAAACCAAACAAAATCACCCAATTGTGCTGTGATATGCCAAATCATTGCACCTAACCTGTGGTCAGGTGCATTGGTTTGGCCAATCATGGCTCTCACAATGCATATGGTTGTGTATGGTCAAAATGTTTGTTAGTCGAGGGCTTAGTGTTGGTGGTACCTGGCAGGAGGACAATAGACAACCTCAAGCCTTCATCTGCAGCTTTTGTATTATAGGTCATACTTAGTAGGGATTTTGACCATACGCTGTACCAAGCTTTAGAGCAGCTTTTCTCAACCTTTTGTAACACAGGGGAACCCTTGAAATTACTTTCCAGGTTCAGGGAACCCCGGCTAAAAAGATATATCTACACCTACATTAGTGTTCCATTCGGTGGGAAGAATACTCCTCTCACTTGTGGTCATTGTGAAGAATTACCCCCTTACAAAAACCTGAAAAGATCAATGGTGGAAAATTATCTGAAAGGCGGAAATTGCTCCTGGCTCAAGGAACCCCTAGCAACTTCTGGAGGAACCCTGGTTGAGAAACCCTGCTCTAGAGAGTGGACTTCCTTCCTCCTCTGAAATACGGCTCGTACACATGGTAGGAGCCTGCTGAATGCCCTTACCCTACTAAGTATGACCTATAATACAAAAGCTGCAGCTGAAGGCCTGAGGTTGTCTATTGTCCTCCTGCCAGGTACCACCAACACTAAGACCTGGACTAATAAACCTGTTGACCATATGCTGTACCAAGCTTTAGAGCAGCTTTTCTCAACCTTTTGTAACACAGGGGAACCCTTGAAATTACTTTCCAGGTTCAGGGAACCCCGGCTAAAAAGGTATATCTACACCTACATTAGTGTTCCATTTGGTGGGAAGAATGCTCCTCTCCCTTGTAGTCATTGTGAAGAACTACCCACTTACAAAAACCTAAAAAGATCAATGGTGGGAACTAACCTGAAAGGCAGAAATTGCTCCTGGCTCAAGGAACCCCTAGCAACTTCTGGAGGAACCCTGGTTGAGAAACCCTGCTCTAGAGAGTGGACTTCCTTCCTCCTCTGACACACGGCTCGTACACATAGTAGGGGCTCTTTAAAACCAAACAAAATCGCCCAATTGTGCTGTGATATGCCAAAGCATTGCACCTAACCTGTGGTCAGGTGCATTGGTTTGGCCAATCATGGCTCTCACAATGCATATGGTTGTGTATGGTCAAAATGTTTGTTAGTCGAGGGCTTAGTGTTGGTGGTACCTGGCAGGAGGACAATAGACAACCTCAAGCCTTCATCTGCAGCTTTTGTATTATAGGTCATACTTAGTAGGGATTTTGACCATACGCTGTACCAAGCTTTAGAGCAGCTTTTCTCAACCTTTTGTAACACAGGGGAACCCTTGAAATTACTTTCCAGGTTCAGGGAACCCCGGCTAAAAAGATATATCTACACCTACATTAGTGTTCCATTCGGTGGGAAGAATGCTCCTCTCACTTGTGGTCATTGTGAAGAATTACCCCCTTACAAAAACCTGAAAAGATCAATGGTGGAAACTTATCTGAAAGGCGGAAATTGCTCCTGGCTCAAGGAACCCCTAGCAACTTCTGGAGGAACCCTGGTTGAGAAACCCTGCTCTAGAGAGTGGACTTCCTTCCTCCTCTGAAATACGGCTCGTACACATGGTAGGAGCCTGCTGAATGCCCTTACCCTACTAAGTATGACCTATAATACAAAAGCTGCAGCTGAAGGCCTGAGGTTGTCTATTGTCCTCCTGCCAGGTACCACCAACACTAAGACCTGGACTAATAAACATGTTGACCATATGCTGTACCAAGCTTTAGAGCAGCTTTTCTCAACCTTTTGTAACACAGGGGAACCCTTGAAATTACTTTCCAGGTTCAGGGAACCCCGGCTAAAAAGGTATATCTACACCTACATTAGTGCTCAATTCGGTGGGAAGAATGCTCCTCTCCCTTGTAGTCATTGTGAAGAACTACCCCCTTACAAAAACCTAAAAAGATCAATGGTGGGAACTTACCTGAAAGGCAGAAATTGCTCCTGGCTCAAGGAACCCCTAGCAACTTCTGGAGGAACCCTGGTTGAGAAACCCTGCTCTAGAGAGTGGACTTCCTTCCTCCTCTGACACACGGCTCGTACACATAGTAGGGGCTCTTTAAAACCAAACAAAATCGCCCAATTGTGTTGTGATATGCCAAAGCATTGCACCTAACCTGTGGTCAGGTGCATTGGTTTGGCCAATCATGGCTCTCACAATGCATATGGTTGTGTATGGTCAAAATGTTTGTTAGTCGAGGGCTTAGTGTTGGTGGTACCTGGCAGGAGGACAATAGACAACCTCAAGCCTTCATCTGCAGCTTTTGTATTATAGGTCATACTTAGTAGGGATTTTGACCATACGCTGTACCAAGCTTTAGAGCAGCTTTTCTCAACCTTTTGTAACACAGGGGAACCCTTGAAATTACTTTCCAGGTTCAGGGAACCCCGGCTAAAAATGTATATCTACACCTACATTAGTGTTCTATTCGGTGGGAAGAATGCTCCTCTCCCTTGTAGTCATTGTGAAGAACTACCCCCTTACAAAAACCTAAAAAGATCAATGGTGGGAACTTACCTGAAAGGCAGAAATTGCTCCTGGATCAAGGAACCCCTAGCAACTTCTGGAGGAACCCTGGTTGAGAAACCCTGCTCTAGAGAGTGGACTTCCTTCCTCCTCTGAAATACGGCTCGTACACATGGTAGGAGCCTGCTGAATGCCCTTACCCTACTAAGTATGACCTATAATACAAAAGCTGCAGCTGAAGGCCTGAGGTTGTCTATTGTCCTCCTGCCAGGTACCACCAACACTAAGACCTGGACTAATAAACATGTTGACCATATGCTGTACCAAGCTTTAGAGCAGCTTTTCTCAACCTTTTGTAACACAGGGGAACCCTTGAAATTACTTTCCAGGTTCAGGGAACCCCGGCTAAAAAGGTATATCTACACCTACATTAGTGTTCCATTCGGTGGGAAGAATGCTCCTCTCCCTTGTAGTCATTGTGAAGAACTACCCCCTTACAAAAACCTAAAAAGATCAATGGTGGGAACTTACCTGAAAGGCAGAAATTGCTCCTGGATCAAGGAACCCCTAGCAACTTCTGGAGGAACCCTGGTTGAGAAACCCTGCTCTAGAGAGTGGACTTCCTTCCTCCTCTGACACACGGCTCGTACACATAGTAGGGGCTCTTTAAAACCAAACAAAATCCATTCTGAAGCTTAATTAACAATCTCGGAATAGTTATAAGAAAATATGCTTTAAAATCCCGAGAATAAACATATCATTTCTCAGCCAGCTTAACGCTTGTTGTTGATGACATTAATGACAGCATAAATTAAGCCAGCGAAATATAAATTTGATTTTAATTGTTTCCTGCACACGCCACTGGGAAGGAACTGATTGGATACAGTTCACAAGCGCCATGTTAATCTGTTACTTTCTTTTTTTTTTTCTTCTCTTGAAATGCACTCTTTGCGCGGCGCACCTTTTCCTTCGGATTAGAAATAAAAAAAAAAAAAAAAAAAGTTCTGCCGTTTAGTCGAGAGAAGCAGAAAATTGACATCAAACGTTGCCCTTTTTTGCATAAGAAGTGTAATGTGGTCCATGGGAAGGTGTGCGCCGCCAGAAAGAATACGCTTTATGAATTATACGCCGGCTGTTTAAGGTCCTTTTCGGCCATTCTTTCCACTGCTTGGATTTAATGAAATTGAGTTACAGAAGAATTGAGGTGGGTGAATGGAGCTGGAGCGGCATTGATGCTCCTCTATGGAGAAGCAGGACTGTGAAGGCTTCTAATGGAAGGTCGGCAATCAGCAGATACCGGTATTAAGGCCGCAGTCATAATGAATCCCATAAAATGGTAAAGGTAAAAAAAGCTGCTAAGATTTCAAGGTTTTTTGACCAAGCCCATTTGAGGCAATCCTCGGGGAGAGGGAAATGATTGCTCAACTTTAGCAGGCTATTGCCTCATCTCTTAATATTCAGTCAAGCACAAAATTCTCATTTTTCCTTTTTTTTTATTCAATTTGAAGGAGTCGGAATAGACTGCAGCGGTGCTGTCGATGGGGGTCATGTCTCTACAGCTTAGTGGAAATAGTACATTTGCAGCATTGGGACCCCCGGGTCTCTGTATGGTGTTTATATGTGGTCTCTGGTTGACTTTTCTAGCTCATCCTAGTCTACTATTCTGCAGGGATGGGTACCCTGGCTTATCCACAAAGTGGGATGAGGATTCAAGAGGACCTGTCTTCAGGGCCAGTCTTCCTGTATGGGGCCCAGGCCAGCAGGGGGGTTAATTGGATGTAGGCAGGGAGGGTGATCGGCATGGTGGGGGTGGAGCCGATCCCATGGAAGGCTTTCTCTGCAGCAGATGAAAGATGGCTTATTCTCCTCTCCCTCCCGCTGGCTTAGCCATACAGGGGATCGTTTTCCTCCCCATCGCAACCCATCACCCTCCCTGTGCACCATACATTTCCCCCTGCTGTCAAGGCCCCACCGTGTGCCCCCACCCCCGAAGTGCTGCTGGCTTCCCTCCTCACATTTACCAGCTCCTTTCCCCCCCGGAATGAACACAATGAGTGATCGGTACCAGGGGCGGACTGAACATTTGGAAACTCGGGCACTGCCCAAGGGCCCAGGGTCAGTAGGGGGCCCCATGAGATGCTCCTGGTACCTTTTTCATAGGCTTTTTTGAGTTTGGGCAAGGACACAGGGGCCCCATGATCTCCTATTGCCCGGGGGCCCCATGAGTTGTCAGTCCGCCCCTGATCAGTACCAATCACTTACTGTGTTTATTCATAACTGAAGTATGCTAAACTTTGTTTTCTTTGGGGGACCCTGCAAGGTTGGCTGTATGGGGCCCCTTGGTTTCTAACAGCAGCCCCGGACACGAACGTATCTACAGGTCACAGTGCTGAGTAGTACCAGTAGAACTGGTTTGGGATCTGAGCTTGGTCTCTGCTTGTTTGAATTGCAGAAAACATAGTGGCCAACTCTCAGACTCTTGTTACATGGTGGTGGGCTTTCATCCTATTGAAATGTGGTAGCAGACTCTCAGCTGGTGATAGGCTCTCAGCTTTGTGTTACAAGGAAATAGGCTCTCAGCCTCTTGTTATGTTTTAGTAGAATTCAGCCTCTTGGTACGTCGTAGTAGACTCTCAGCCTCTTGGTATGCCATAATAGACTCTCAGCCTCTTGTGATGTCATAGTAGACTCTTATCCTCTTGGTACATTGTAGCAGACTCTTAGCCTCTTGGTACGTCGTAGTAGACTCTCAGCCTTTTGGTATGTTGTAGTAGACTCTCATCCTCTTGGTACATCATAGCAGACTCTCAGCCTCTTGGTATGTTGTAGTCGACTCTCAGCCTCTTGGTACGTCGTAGTAAACTCTCAGCCTCTTGGTACATCATAGTAGACTCTCAGCCTCTTGGTATGCCGTAGTAGACTCTCAGCCTCTTGGTATGTCATAATAGACTCTCACCCTCTTGGTATGTCATAGTAGACTCTCAGCCTCTTGGTATGTTGTAGTAGGCTCTTAGCCTGTTGTTGCATGTTAGTAGACTCAGTCTCCTGTTACATGGTAGCAGACTTGCAGCCTCTTGGTAGATGTTAGTGAGCTCCCAGCCTTTTGTTAGATGGTATTAAGCTTTCAATCTATTGTTATGTAGTAGTACACTCTTAGCCTCTTGTTATGTGGAAGCAGACTCTAGCAAACCCATGTGACACAACCGTAGTCTTTTGAATATCCAGTAACTGAGAGGCAGTCTTAGAACATGGTGTCACGTGTTGATGTGTAGAATGGTGTCACGTGTTGATGTGTAGAATGGTGTCACGTGTTGATGTGTAGAATGGTGTCACGTGTCAATGTGTAGGAGCTAAAATCATAGAATTTGTTATTTTATATGCTGGTTTTAGTATAATACGCATTTTTTGTTCATTTTTTGTGTGCCGTTGATGATCAGTTCCAAAGAACTCTGAGTCCATAAAAAAAAAAAAACCTTTAAGAGACGCTCCCCTTTTTCCTATTGAGATGTAAGGTACTCACAGAATCCTTACCTGGACTTCCAATGGTACTCGCATAATCCCTGCCAGGATTTCCAATGAAACTCGCAGAATCTCTTCCAGGACTTCCAATGAAACTCACAGAATCCCTGCCAGGACTTCCAATGGTACTCACAGAATCCCTACCATGACTTCCAATGAAACTCAAAAAATCCCTACCAGGACATCTAATGAAACTCACAGAATCCCTGCCAGTTTTTTCAATGAAACTCTCAGAATCCCTACCAGGACTTCCAATGGTACTCCCAGAATTCCTACCAGGACTTCCAATGGTACATGCAAAATCCCTACCATGACTTCCAATGGTACTTGCAGAATCCCTATCAGGACTTCCAATGGTACTCCCATAATCCCTGCCAGGACCTCCAATGAAACTCACAGAATCCCTGCCTGCACTATCAATGGAACTCGCAGAATCCATGTCTGTACTATCAATGGAACTCGCAGAATCCATGACAGAATTTGAAACTCACAGAATCCCTACCAGGACTTCCAGTGGTACTTGCAGAATCCCTACCAAGACTTCCAATGGTACTTGCAGAATCCCTACCAGGACTTCCAATGGTACTTGCAGAATCCCTACCAGAACTTCCAATGGTACTTTCAGAATCCCTACCAGGACTTCCACTGGTACTTTCAGAATCCCTACCAGGACTTCCACTGGTACTTTCAGAATCCCTACCAGGACTTCCAATGGTACTTGCAGAATCCCTACCAGAACTTCCAATGGTACATGCAGACTCCCAGAGTTCTAAGAAACAATGCTGGACGTGTCCTCTGGCCAGAAGTATATTTGAGCGCCAGTCTTTGAAGTGACTGGTGCTGTGTCTAATCAACAGCTACCTGATAACTAAAGACCTATAATGCTTGCCTGCCAGTTGCCTGCTTGTTGTTGACCTGGATTGATCTGACAACTCCGTTGCTTGCTGCCTGTCTAGACCATTGAATGGAACTAACTATGCTTTTGCTTGCTGCCTGTCTGACTAGATGTCTGCTCACACCTTACTAGTCTCTCACCTGCTGCCTGATTTGACCTATGCCTGGACCTGAGTATTCTCTTGTTTCCTCAACCCCTGCCTTGACCTAACTCTTCTCTTGCCTGCCATCAGCTTCGACCTCTTCCTGGACCTGATTATTCTCTTGCCTGCCACCTGCTTTGACCTCTGCCTGGGCATGATGATTCTCTTGCCTGCCACCTTGTAACGGAACTGGAACCCAGACCGCACTGAGTTTTTCCGTTATAGCACAACTTCCCCTGTCCGAACACCATCCACAGACCACACCCTTGAAATCCCTCAGGAAACAGACAATACCCAGCTCTTCATAATACAGGAAGCCAACAACTCTTTATTTTACACAAACAACATGTTTTATACAGAGGGCGGGGAAACACAACCAGGAACAGGAAATACATCATCAGCCCTTCCCACCCCACCCAGACACAGAACAATGGGATGAAACACATGGTAAAGGACATTGACCAACCCCCACACCAATACACAAACAGTACATCCCATAATAGTTGGCTGGACAGGAAGACACAGCACAATGGGGGGTAGCACATGGCAAACAGACAATGGACAGCCATGTGGCCTAGACAAAGGAACACACACTATACACAAGACTCAGACATTCACATACACACCCTGTACCCCTTAAACAGGCACAGGGTGGGTTAAACATAATGATTTGGGGAGATGATACAGAGGTCCCCCCACCCCCAAAAGTCACTCCCGTCACATATCTCCCCTTTCGGCAGGAGACTAACACAGGAGTATATCCCAGACGGATGTACTCTGAAGTTAGTCGGTACCTCCAGTCCCTCAATGCCAACACCCACACAGTACCCCATGCAAATTGTCCCACACCAAGCGTTACTCACCCAGCCAACCTCTGCCTCTCCCGTAGAACATACCCGCCGCTGGGGAGAAGTACGGACTGGTCCTTCTCCTGGAAATCCTCTCAGCCGCTGGAGAGAAGACAGGGTGGCTGGGCCGACTCCATCCTTCTGTAGGGGATCTGGGCCGACTACCCAGCATCCCTGGGGTATCCAAGTGGTGACTGTAGTTGCTAGGCAGAGGCCAGCGGCACTCTGCCCTGGTGCCAGCGCTTCTGCTGGGGACCCCACATCTGCTCCGGCTAACCGTGGGGGAGGGAGGCTGTCTTCCTCCACTCCCAGACTGTGGATCTGCTGCTGGGATGGCATTCCTCTGTCACTGTCCCCCTGGTGCACAGATCCTGGCTTGGGAGGGAAAAGAGTTTCCTCCACTTTGGCTGACTGTGGGGGAGGGAGGACAACAACCTCCTCTCCCTTCTCACCCTGGGCCTCTGAAACTACCACAGGTGTGGGGCAGAGGTCCTGGATCCTCTGTCCGGTTGTCAGCGCTTCAGCTGGCAGCTCCCTGGCTGGTTCCTCCTCAGAAAAAAAAATCAGTACAATCCCCAGTCTCTGGAATGGCTAAATGTCCAGGGCATGGGCTGGTGGCCCTTGAGTCCAGTGCCAGCACTTTGGCAGGTGACTCATCACCCACAACGTCCTCCATTGAAAAATCAATTAGAGCCATGCATTCTGGGATCTGTACTTGGAGGGATGAGCCAACTTCTCCATCTTCCATACCCTCATCCAGCTGTTGGACAGACGCGTCCCTCCATCCAAGCTCATCCCATGTAGAAACATGATCGTCTAAATACGCCAGCACTTGCTGCATCTGCCATAAGACCTCTGTTTCCATAGCTGCAGGTGGTATCTCTCCTCTCCTGCTATCTGAACCTTGGATCCTGGTGGTGGTTTGGATGTCCCAGACTGCAGGTGATTCATCACCCATAAGATCCTCCAGCGAAAAATCCATTAGATCCATACATCCTGGGATCTGTAATTGGAGGGATGCGCCGACTGCTCCATCTTCCACACCCTCATCCAGCTGTTGGACAGACGTATTTCTCCATCCACGCTCTTCCCATGTAGAAACCGGGTCATCTAAATAAGCCAGCACTTGCTGCATCCGCCATAAGACCTCAGTTTCCATAGCTGCGAGTGGTATCTGTCTCTCCTCTTCTGCTCTTGGATCCCGGTGATGGTTTGGATGTGTTTACAGGTTGGAAGCACAATCCCACTGCTTGCCACCAATGTAACGGAACGGGAACCCAGACCGCACTGAGTTTTTCCGTTATAGCACAACTTCCCCTGTCCGAACACCATCCACGGACCACACCCTTGAAATCCCTCAGGAAACAGACAATACCCAGCTCTTCATAATACAGGAAGCCAACAACTCTTTATTTTACACAAACAACATGTTTTATACAGAGGGCGGGGAAACACAACCAGGAACAGGAAATACATCATCAGCCCGCCCCATCCCACCCAGACACAGAACAATGGGATGAAACACATGGTAAAGGACATTGACCAACCCCCACACCAATACACAAACAGTACATCCCATAATAGTTGGCTGGACAGGAAGACACAGCACAATGGGGGGTAGCACATGGCAAACAGACAATGGACAGCCATGTGGCCTAGACAAAGGAACACACACTATACACAAGACTCAGACATTCACATACACACCCTGTACCCCTTAAACAGGCACAGGGTGGGTTAAACATAATGATTTGGGGAGATGATACAGAGGTCCCCCCACCCCCAAAAGTCACTCCCGTCACACACCTGCTTTGACCTCTGCCTTGACCTAACTTTTCTCTTGCCTGACACCTGCTTCGACCTCTACCTGGACCTGATGATTCTCTTGCCTGCCACCTGCTTTGACCTCTGCCTGGACCTGATTATTCTCTTGCCTGCCACCTGCTTTGACCTCTGACCTAACTCTTCTCTTGCCTGCCACCTGCTTCGACCTCTGCCTGGACCTGATTATTCTCTTGCCTGCCACCTGCTTTGACCTCTGCCTTGACCTAACTCTTCTCTTGCCTGCCACCTGCTTCGACCTCTGCCTGGACCTAATGATTCTCTTGCCTGCCACCTGCTTCAACCTCTGCTTGGACCTGATGATTCTCTTGCCTGCCACCTGCTTCGACCTCTACCTGGACCTGACGATTCTCTTGCCTGCCACCTGCTTCAACCTCTGCCTAGACCTGATGATTCTCTTGCCTGTCGCCTGCTTTGATCCCTGCCTTGAAATGATGATTCTCTTGCCTGTCACCTGCTTCGACCTCTGCCTGGACCTGACAATTCTCTTGCCTGTCGCCTGCTTCGACCTCTACCTGGACCTGCCGATTCTCTTGCCTGCTACCTGCTTTGACCTCTGCCTGGACCTACCGATTCTCTTGCCTGCCACCTGCTTTGACCTCTGCCTTGACCTAACTCTTCTCTTGCCTGCCACCTGCTTTGACCTCTGCCTGGACCTGATGATTCTCTTGCCTGCCACCTGCTTCGACCTCTGCCTTGACCTAACTCTTCTCTTGCCTGCCACCTGCTTCGACCTCGGCCTGGACCTAATGATTCTCTTGCCTGCCACCTGCTTCAACCTCTGCTTGGACCTGATGATTCTCTTGCCTGCCACCTGCTTCGACCTCTACCTGGACCTGACGATTCTCTTGCCTGCCACCTGCTTCAACCTCTGCCTAGACCTGATGATTCTCTTGCCTGTCGCCTGCTTTGATCCCTGCCTTGAAATGATGATTCTCTTGCCTGTCACCTGCTTCGACCTCTGCCTGGACCTGACAATTCTCTTGCCTGTCGCCTGCTTCGACCTCTGCCTGGACCTACCGATTCTCTTGCCTGCTACCTGCTTTGACCTCTGCCTGGACCTACCGATTCTCTTGCCTGCCACCTGCTTTGACCTCTGCCTTGACCTAACTCTTCTCTTGCCTGCCACCTGCTTTGACCTCTGCCTGGACCTGATGATTCTCTTGCCTGCCACCTGCTTCGACCTCTGCCTTGACCTAACTCTTCTCTTGCCTGCCACCTGCTTTGACCTCGGCCTGGACCTGATTATTCTCTTGCCTGCCACCTGCTTTGACCTCTGCCTTGACCTAACTCTTCTCTTGCCTGCCTTCTGCTTTGACATCTTCCTGGACCTGATGATTCTCTTGCCTGCCGCATGCTTCGACCTCTGCCTGGACCTGATTATTCTGTTGCCTGCCACCTGCTTTGACCTCTGCCTTGACCTAACTCTTCTCTTGCCTGCCACCTGCTTTGACCTCTGCCTGGACCTGATGATTCTCTTGCCTGCCACCTGCTTCGACCTCTGCCTGGACCTGATGATTCTCTTGCCTGTCGCCTGCTTTGATCCCTGCCTTGACCTGATGATTCTCTTGCCTGTCGCCTGCTTCGACCTCTGCCTAGACCTGACAATTCTCTTGCCTGTTGTCTGCTACGACCTCTGCCTGGACCTGCCGATTCTCTTGCCTGCCACCTGCTTCGACCTCTGCCTGGACCTGCCGATTCTCTTGCCTGCCACCTGCTTTGACCTCTGCCTTGACCTAACTCTTCTCTTGCCTGCCACCTGCTTCGACCTCTGCCTGGACCAGATGATTCTCTTGCCTGCCACCTGCTTTGACCTCTGCCTTGACCTAACTCTTCTCTTGCCTGCCACCTGCTTCAACCTCTGCCTGGACCTGATTATTCTCTTGCCTGCCACCTGTTCGACCTCTACCTGGACCTGATGATTCTCTTGCCTGCCACCTGCTTCATCCTCTGCCTAGACCTGTCGATTCTCTTGCCTGTCGCCTGCTTTGATCCCTGCCTTGACCTGACGATTCTCTTGCCTGCCGCCTGCTTCGACCTCTGCCTAGACCTGACGATTCTCTTGCCTGTCGCCTGCTTCGACCTCTGCCTAGACCTGACGATTCTCTTGCCTGCCACCTGCTTCGACCTCTGCCTGGACCTGACGATTCTCTTGCCTGTCACCTGCCTTGATCCCTGCCTGGACATGACTACGTTTTCATCTGCAGTCCAATGAACAGTCTCTACACCATAGCCTTTCCATTCCAGCCACCTTCTCGTGGGGTAATCCTGAGGTCCATGACCCGGTGTCAGTTTGCAGCAAAGCAAACCAGAACCATCAGGGTTCCTATAGTTCAGTCACTTGAGACTTGTCTACAACAATCTGGTAAACATGACAGTAGTCCCTATGGGCCTCCTGTAATACTACAGCAGCCTCCAGAAGTCACTAGTAACTTAGAATCTAACTGTCGTTGATCTAGGGACCCCTCTTGCCCACCTGTTAGTAATTCTCAAGCATGCCCCCTGCAGGCTCCCAACTGTCTCTCACATACAGAAGGTTTGATGGAGAAGGTGGTCAGATAGGTGGAGTTGAGCAGCATTGGCAGTCCAATGTTTGGTTTCATTCATCATGTGGCCATATCAATCCAAACTGCCCTCTAGGTAGAGCAATAAAAATGGCCGAATGGCAGGAGCGCTGGTGATGGCGGCACAATAGAAGCGTTATTACACGAACAGTCACATGTCACAAATTGGAAACATAAAACTGAGGTGTAATTTAGTGCCACCTTGTTTCTCCTTCATCCAATTTAATTACTTCACCGCCAAAGGGACCGTCAGACACGTCTCGCGGCTGCACTCTTCGGGCTTGGCGGGAGTTAACCATCAGCCACCCCAGAAGGCGCCTTCCCCCCATATTATTACACTCTGTGCTCTGATAATTGAAAGGCGCTGCTAGAGAGCAACCTGGAATGAATTAGCGACATGTAAACATCAATTAAAACTTGGAAGTGTGAAGAGTATTTTATTATTTTTCTCCTTCTTTTTTCTTGGTGGCCCACCTGCCCCTCGCTGTCGCTTTTCTATCAACAAAGCTGCAGTTATTGAAAAAAAAAAAGGGCTAAATTAGAAGTTAATGAGACTTATCGTATAGACTGTGTGAAAGCAATTTCCTGCAAGACTTGAGAAGTGAGATGAAGGTTCTCAGAGTTGGCCAGCCGGCACCGCGCTATGAAGGGGATTCCGTTCTCTGAGCCAGGGACAAAGGAGCCATACGATAGAGCCCCACGCAGAATGGGGATCTCCAGGAACATACCATGGTGACCTTGATGTGAAAGGGTCACAACCCCTCAAAACTGATATTTCAGTGTTTGGTGGATGCTGGAGGGTTACCCTAACTAATGATGTCTCTGATGTTGTGTTCCTGGGTTTGCATGGCTGCTGATTTAATATGAGCCCCCATTATCCTGGAATTTAAATTTTTTTTTATATTATGAGAACTGGGACAACAGAAGTGAAACTACCCCAAGGTGGGGGGCCAATCTTGGACAAAGACATACAATGCGTGGCTCCACACCTTGCCTGCTATCCAGTGAACCATGAATGATCAGAGTACAGCTTCACTTTAAATAGACTGGAGATCCAACCCTTAAAATGAACCCCAAACGCCCAAAGTAACTTACTAATCTACGGCATGTAGAAATGTACCGCAGCAGGATCATTGTTCAGAAAAGCTCCACCATTATCCATAAAAGCCATCCTGGAGCTCCAGTCAGTGATTTTGCCTAGGCTGAGATGATGTCATCAGTCTGCTGCAGACAAGCAGAGTTCATTGCACTGATGGTCACAGGTCTTTACATCTGCCATGGCCAATATGGGGGGCTGCTGCTCTTGCTGCTAGAAGCAGCAAGTGTGTGCAGGAACACTCAAATATCTAAGGAAGGCAATAACAGAGCCAAGAATATGACATGAAGGTCTTCAGGTAGATCTTGAAATAGATCAGCCATTCCCAAACAGGGATCTGTGGAACCCCTAAGTTCCTTCAGAGGATTCCACTCTAGGGATCCTCCAAGAGGTTCTCCCTTAGGGTTCCTTCAGAATGTTTCCTCTCTAGGGTTTCTCCAGAGGGTTCCTCTCTAAGGTTCCTCCAGAGGGTTCCTCTCTAGGGTTCCTTCAAATGGTTCCTCTCTGGGGTTCATCAAGAGGGTTCCTCTATAGGGTTCCTTCAGAGGGTTCCTTTCTAGGGATCCTTCAGGGGGGTTCCTCTCTAGGGATCCATCAGGGGGGTTCCTCTCTAGGGTTCCTCCAGAGAGTTCCTCTCTAGGATTCATCCAGAGGGTTCCTCTCTAGGGTGTCTTCAGAGGGTTCCTCTTTAGGGTTCCTCCAGAGAGTTCCTTTCTAAGGTTCACCCAGAGGGTTCCTCTCTAGGGTACCTCCAGAGGGTTTCTCTTTAGGGTTCCTTCAGAGGGTTCATCCATAGGATTTTTCTCTAGGGTTCCTCCAGAGGGTTCCTCTCTAGGATTCCTTCAGAAGGTTCCTCCAGAGAGTTCATCTCTAAGGCTCATCCAGAAGGTTTCTCTCTAGGGTTCATCCAGAGGGTTTCTCTCTAGGGTTCATCCAGAGGGTTCCTCTCTAGGGTTTCTTCAGAGGGTTCCTCTCTAGGGTTCCTCCAGAGAGTTCCTTTCTAAGGTTCACCCAAAGGGTTCCTCTCTAGGGGTCCTCCAGAGTGTTTCTCTTTAGGGTTCCTTCAGAGGGTTCATCCATAGGGTTTCTCTTTAGGATTCCTTCAGAGGGTTCCTCCAGAGGGTTCATCTCTAAGGCTCATCCAAAAGGTTTCTCTTTAGGGTTCCGCCAGAGGGTTTCTCTCTAGGATTCATCTGGAGGGTTCCTTTCTATGATTACTTCAGATGGTTCCTCTCTAGGGATCCTTCAGAGGGTTCCTCTGTAGGGTTCTTCCAGAGAGTTCCTCCAGGGGGTTTATCTCTAGTTTTCATCCAGAGGGTTTACCGCAGCTTTGTAATTTTGTAGCAAGATGAGAGGCCAGCGGGTGGGGGGGGGGGGCTAATCTGTGTCAGACATTTGTGAATACAGCCAAGAACTGTACAGGCACGAAGATATACAGGATTGTATTCTCCTAGTTTAGGTCACAGATTGCGATTATGAGTGATGCCTGAACAACCATCCTTCTTGAGAGAAAAGCAAATGAAAGCCTTTCCTCTGAGAGGTAATAAGTACCCGGAGTGTTACATTTCACATGAAAAATATATCTCATGACAGGTCCACTTGAAGGAGACCCCCCTCCCGGCAATTCATTTGTGAAGGACACAGAGTTCATCCTCCTCTGGTAGACCAGAGATGTATATGTCAGTTCCATTAGTGACCCTTCCATGTAGGAGCTGCGTAGACCAGCGGTCAGTAAATGGTGGACCGCGGTCCGCGAACGGCCCCAGCAGCACTGCTGCCCAGACAGCGAGCCCACCAGCCCGCAATGACAGATCTGCCACTGAGAGGGGCGGTTATCACGGCAACATGACATCACCTATGTGCCCCGCCCCTTTCAGCTCACTGTCTCTCCGGCTCCAGCTCCCTGCCTGTACACAAGGGTCCAGCAAGGATCACGGCACAGCTCCTGTCTGCCCTCAAGGTAGGGCGGGGTCTTACAGGGGCACTTTGATGGGCACATTGACTGTTAAGGGGGCACAAATAGGCACATACTGTGGTAAAGGGGCCCTGATGGGCACATGTGATGGAAAGGGGCACTCTGATGGGGAAACATGATAGAAAAGGGTACATTGAGTGTAAGGGGGCAATGTGATGGGGATACCTGATGTAAAGGGGCACTGTGATGGGCACATTTTATGTTAAAGGGAACTCTGATGGGTACATTTTATGTTAAGGGGCACTCTGATGGGCACATGTTATTTTAAGGGGGCACAGGTGGGCACATACTGTGGTAAAGGGGAACTGAAGGGGACATGTGATAGAAAGGGGCACTCTGATGGGGAAATATGATAGAAAGCGGTACTTTGAGTGTAAGGGGGCAATGTGATGGGAATACCTGGTGTAAAGGGGCACTCTGATAAGGATACCTGATGTAAAGGGGCACTCTGATAAGGATACCTGATGTAAAGGGGCACTCTGATGGGGAAATATGATAGAAAGGGGTACTTTGAGTGTAAGGGGGCAATGTGATGGGAATACCTGGTGTAAAGGGGCACTCTGATAAGGATACCTGATGTAAAGGGGCACTCTGATGGGCACACCTGATGTGAAGGGGCACTCTGATGGGCACACCTGATGTAAAGGGGCACTCTGATCGGGATACCTGATGTAAAGGGGCACTCTGGTGGGGATACCTGATGTAAAGGGGCACTCTGATGGGCACACCTGATGTAAAGGGGCTCTCTGATGGGCACACCCGATCTAAAGGGGCACTCTGATGGGCACACCTACACAGCTCCTACATGATAGGGATACCTGATGTAAAGGGGCACTCTGATGGGCACACCTGATGTAAGGGGGCACTCTGATGGGCACACCTGATGTAAGGGGGCACTCTGATAGGGATACTTGATGTAAAGGGGCACTCTGATGGGCGCACCTGATGTAAAGTTGCACTCTGATGGCGACACGTAATGTAAGGGGGCGCACTGATGGACACACCCTATTCGGACCTCGGCCAGAAGAACATTTTAGTGACCGGACCGCCTCGAATTATAATTCCATACCCCTGGTGTAGACTACCATTGTTGACTGCTTTCTGAAAATGCTAATTTCCCTGGCAGTTATGTTGGTTCAAACCAAATCTGCATAACAGAAGCCCCGCCTACCTGAAGAATGCGATCTTGTTACGTTCATCCCTCCAACAAAAGCTACAAGTCCCAGCAATTCTCAGCTGGGGTCCTTCAGAAGTCTAATAATGGCGGCTTGCCCCAGTCTCTGTTCCATCGCTCCCTTCCCTCCCTTGCGCCCCAGCAGTGGGTGTTCCCAGGATCGGGCCGCAAGTCATTATCATGGTAATCGGTCGCACTGCGCGGGTCAATTACCGCAGTTCTGGTTGCGCTGGAAAAAAAAATAGTAATTTAAGCAATGAGTCCCGACAGCTGAGCCATCACCGTCCCATAATGCACCGAGGGATTACTTATTGGCAGCAAGAGCGGTTATCAACTACGCCGCAGGAATGGCAGACTGATGACCCCCCCACCTCCACCAAAAAAAGTGTGAAACACTTCAACGTTCATTGTGACAAAATGGCAAACCGATCGTTACATCAATAGAATCCCGACCGCAACCAAGAGCCCAATTCTCGTCCAATCTCCGCACAGCTTGTGGAACCCCCTCCCTTCCCCCTCCCCTTTACATCAGGCAGAAGCAGAGAACCAGTTTTTATCTCG
Source organism: Staurois parvus (assembly GCF_062004578.1). NCBI lineage: Eukaryota > Metazoa > Chordata > Amphibia > Anura > Ranidae > Staurois > Staurois parvus. Next base: position 215,940 of record NW_028319674.1, on the reverse strand, counting down.
GGTTAGGCCCGACTCCATTACTGACCTGGTTATGGGAAACGGTTTAAAAGCTCACAAGGCGATGGGTCAGGAGTATGGATGATGGGTCAAGAGGAGTATTGACGCATGGACAATGGGTGAGGAGCATGGACTTATGGGCTATGGGTGAGGAGTATGGATGATGGGTCAAGAGGAGTATTGACACATGGACAATGGGTGAGGAGCATGGACTTATAGGTGATGGGTCAGGAGTATGGATGATGGGTCAAGAGAAGTATTGACGCATGGAATGGGTCAAGAGCATGGACTTATGGACAATGGGACAGAAGTACGAATGCATGGACAATGGTCAAGAACAAAGTTGCATGGGCAATGGGTCAGGAGTATGGACAATGGGTGAGGAGCATGGATGCATGGATGATTGGTCAGGAGTATGGACAATGGGTCAGGAGCATAGACTTATGGGTGATGAATCGGGAGTATGTATGCATGGACAATGGTTAAGAGCATAGATGCATGGGCGGTGGGTCAGGCATATGAACAATGGGTCAGGAGCATGAATGCATGGAGGATGGCTCAGGAGCATAGACACATGGGCGATGGGTCAGGGGTATGGGCAATGGGTCAGAAGCATGGATGCATGGGCGATGAGTCAAGAGTATGAATAATGGGTCAGGAGCATGGATGTGTGGGCAATACGTCAAGATTATGGGCGATGGGTCAGAAGCATGGATGTATGGGCAATGGGTAAGGAGTATGGGCATTGGGTCAGGAGCACATAGGGTATGGGAGAGGAGTATAGATGCATGGACAATGGGATAAGAGTATGGATTCATGGAAAATGGCCAAGAGCATAGATGCATGGGCGATGGGTCAGAAGTATGAACAATGGATCAGGAGCATGGATGTCTAGAGGATTGGTCAGAAGTATGGACAATGGGTCAGGAGCATAGACACATGGGCAATAAGTCAGGAATATGGGCAATGGGTCAGGAGCATGGACTCATGGGCAATGAGTCAGGATCATGGGTGATTGGTCAGAAGCATGGATACATGGAGCGATGGGTCAGGAGTATGAACAATGGGCCAGGAGCATAGATGTATAGAGTATGCGTCAGGAGTATTGGCAATAGGTCAGGAGCATGGGTGATGGGTCAGAAACATGGATGCATGGAGCGATGGATCAGGAGTATGGACAATGGGTTAGGAGCATGGATGCCTGGAGGATGGGTCAGGAGTATGGACCATGGGTCAGGAGCATAGACACATGGGCAATAAGTCAGAAATATGGGCAATGGGTCAGGAGCATGGACTCATGGGCAATGAGTCAGGATCATGTGTGATGGGTCAGAAGCATGGATACAAGGAGCGATAAGTCAGGAGTATGAACAATGGGCCAGGAGCATAGACGCATGGGTGAAGGGTCAGAAGTAATGGCAATGGGTCAGGAGCATGGACTCAAGGGCAATGGGTCAGGAGCATGGGTGTTGGGTCAGAAACATGGATGCATGGAGTGATGGGTTAGGAGTATGGACATTGGGTCAGGAGCATGGATGCATGGAGCGATGGGTCAGGAGTATGGATGCATGGATGACAGCTCAGCACTGAATGACCATGCTGTCACCTATGTACCCCCCCCCCCTTCTTCCCATCATCTTATAAAGCAGCCACTCCCCCTAAAAGTCAGACTTCAGCTTTCAGCTGACATGAGCATTAAGCTGGATACACGGATTCAATGCAGAAATGATTTCTGGACCTCAGAAGGTTCACGAGTGACGGGTATTTTTATATGTTTTTTATGGCTGTAGGAACTGTCGATTGCCTTTCCACTCTCCAGAGTCAGCGTTTATCTCGGACAAGCAGAACGTCCCAGGAAAATGGCGAGGTGTCCAATTTTCTTCTACTCGGCGCTCTCTCCTCCCCATACAATGGCAGCAGCGACCGCGATCATCACCTCAGATCCTGGCTGGTGCCTCACCACTGGCTGCGGGAACGGAAAATGGTGAATGAGTCCGAACAGAGAAAACAGACGCTCAGATCCTTCCCTGCCAACTTCATTCTTATTAAAAAAGAGGGGAAAAAAAGGACATTTTGAGCAGCTACAATGGCCGCCACTGCCTTTGGTCATGTCACATTTGCCGTTGACAGAGACTCCCATTCCCTGAACCTGCAATTTAACATTTGAACCATAACTGAATATCCTTCCACTAGGGGTGAGCTTCGGGCTCAGGATGAATTTGTTCGACATTTTTATTTGCAATAAAAGACTTTATCGTGGTGTGGGTATTTTTTTTTCTTTTACATTTCTTTGGGTGCCAGGGCACCCTGTAATCGTTCCCCTGGCGGGTTGATATCTGGGGGCCCCTTATTATAAAGGAAGCTTCCAGATTCCAATAACCCCCCCAACCCCCACAGACCCCCAACAGATCTCACCCCCAGGGTTCCTCCAGAGAGTTCATCTCTATGGCTCATCCAGAAGGTTTTTCTTTAGGGTTCCTCCAGAGGGTTTCTCTTTAGGGTTCCTCCAGAGGGTTTATCTGTAGGGTTCCTCCAGAGGTTTTCTCTCTGGAGGAACCCTAAAGGAAGCTTCCAGCTTCCAAACCCCCCCCTCCACCCTCACAGACCCCCTACAGACCCCCCCCCCTCGGGTTCCTGCAGAGAGTTCATCTCTAAGGCTCATCCAGAAGGTTTCTCTTTAGGGTTCCTCCAGAGGGTTTCTCTTTGGGGTTCCTCCAGAGGGTTTCTCTCTGGAGGAACCCTAAAGGAAGCTTCCAGATTCCAATAACCCCCCTCCACCCTCACGGATCCCCCCAGGGTTCATCCAGAGAGTTTATCGCTAAGACTCATCCAGAAGGTTTCTCTTTAGGGTTCCTCCAGAGGGTTTCTCTCTAGAGGAACCATAAAGGAAGCTTCCAGATTCCAATAACCCCCCTCCACCCTCACAGACCCCCCCCCCAGGGTTCCTCCAGAGAGTTCATCTCTAAGGCTCATCCAGAAGGTTTCTCTTTAGGGTTCCTCCAGAGAGTTTCTCTTTAGGGTTCCTCCAGAGGGTTTCTCTCTGGAGGAACCATAAAGGAAGCTTCCAGATTCCAATAACCCCCCCACACACCCTCACAGACCCCCCCATAGATCCCCCCCAGAGATCCTTCAGAGAGTTCATCTCTAAGGCTCATCCAGAAGGTTTCTCATTAGGGTTGCTCCACAGGGTTTCTCTTTGGGTTAACCCACCTTTCACAGACCTCCCACATTCATTTTGGGCACAGGGCGCAGACATGAGGTCCTGGTTCCCTCAACATTCATGAGGGAGGGAGGCTTTTCTGCCCCTCCCCCCTTGCTGTTGAAGGGTAACCTCCCAATGTTGGAAAGCATGTGGCCTGATCTGGTTAGATTGGTTCTCTTTCCTGACCAACCAATCTGCATGTCTGGGTAGGGTCTGGTGTGGATTTTAAGGGGAACCCCAAACCATTTTTATCTTCACATGCAGCTTTAAGGTGCCCCCTCCCCCCCAAGCATGTTATGTGACCCTTTTGCTGCCATTGACATATGCCATACATCGGCAGCAGTGGGGGTGGGGGGTGGGGTTACACAGTATCTGACAAAGTTGTCTGTTGGCTTTCAGATGGAAACAATCCAATGACCGAATCGCCATGTTTCCTTGGCTCCTTGTTCCTTGCAGATCCATGGTGGGCGCCGTTGGATAGAGGGGAAGGAGATCAGCGAACATCCTTACACTGATCTCCCCGCCGTACTGAGAACCCGGAGCAATGTGTAAAATGGTTTCTGGTGTCACGTTCTATGACCGGTCTGGACGGGGAAGAAGCTACTTGAGCAAGATCTTGCATTGGAGAGCCGAGAAGACACCAGGGGTCTTCAAGGGTGATTCCATGATCCCCGGACATGGCCACGGACTTAGCATTGGTGGTACTGAGGTCCAAGATGCAGAACTGCCCCAGAAAATCAGCGATCTGCCTTAACCCCTCGTCTACCGGGCACTGTCACCCCCTTCTTTACCAGGCCAATTTTCAGCTTTCAGCGCTCTCACACTTTGAATGACAATTGCACGGTCATGCAACATTGTACCCATATGAATTTTTTATCATTTTTTTCTCACAAATAGAGCTTTCTTTTGGTGGTATTTAATCGCCGCTGAGCACTTTACTTTTTGTGCTATAAACAAAAAAATTCCAAAAAGTTTGAAAAAAAAAAAGTTTCTTTGTTTCTATTATAAAATTTTTCAAACAGGTAATTTTTCTCCTTCACTGATGTGCGTTGATGAGGCAGCACTAATAGTCGGCACTGATAGGCAGCACTGATGGGCACTGATAGGCAGCACTGATAGGCAGCACTAATGAGGTGGCACGGATAGGCGGCACTAATGAGGTGGCACGGATAGGTGGCACTGATAGACAGCACTGATAGGTGGCACTGACTGGCATCAATGCTGGGCACTGACTGGTGGCACTGCGAGGTATTGATTGGCACAACCACTGGCCACTGACTGGTGGCACTGACTGGCAGCACTGCTGGGCTGCACTGGTGGGCATTGGTGGGTGGCACTGGTGGGCACATGTGGGTGGGCACATGTGGGTGTCACTGCTGGGCACAGGTAGGTGGCACTTCTGGGCACAGGTGGGTGGCACTGCTGGGTGGCACAGGTGGGTGCACTGCTGGGCACAGGTGGGCGGAACTGATGGGTGGCACTGCTGGGCACCGATCATCAGGGCACTGATCATCAGTGCCCTGATGATCGGTGCCGATCCCCGCTCTGACAACTGCCGGTTCTGGGCAGTACTTTCCTCACGATCTGACAGTGCAAGGAAAGTGCAGCCCGAGAACCGGCAATTGCATTTCCCTGTGATCAGCGTGTCATTGGACACGGCTGATCACGTGGTAAAAGGCCGCTGTAATTGGCCTTTTAACACATCACGTGATCAGCTGTGTCCGTAGGAGATCGTTGGGTGCGCGCCCCCGAGAGCGCGTTCTGGGAGGACGTCATATGACACCCTCCCAGAACTGGCCGGCCGCAGTGTAGCCGTCATTCGGCTATCTGCGGTCGGCAGGTGGTTAAAGACCCCTGATGTCCTCCAGTGCAGCTGTTGGGGCGCAGATTGTGCTCCATTACCTTCTTCCCCGTCCAGACCAGCTGTAGAAAGAACACCAGAAACCGTTCGACATGCTCCTTCTAGGTTCTTAGGAATGCTCCTTCTAGGTTCTTAGGAATGCTCCTTCTAGGTTCTTAGGAATGCTCCTTCTAGGTTCTTAGGAATGCTTCTTCTAAGTTCTTACGAATGCTCCTTCTAGGTTCTTAGGAATGCTCCTTCTAGGTTCTTACGAATGCTCCTTCTAGGTTCTTAGGAATGCTCCTTCTAGGTTCTTACGAATGCTCCTTCTAGGTTCTTAGAAACGCTCCTTCTAGGTTCTTACGAATGCTCCTTCTAGGTTCTTAGGAATGCTCCTTCTAGGTTCTTAGAAATGCTCCTTCTAGGTTCTTAGGAATGCTCCTTGTAGGTTCTTAGGAATGCTCCTTCTAGGTTCTTAGAAATGCTCCTTCTAGGTTCTTAGGAATGCTCCTTCTAGGTTCTCAGGAATGCTCCTTGTAGGTTCTTAGGAATGCTCCTTCTAGGTTCTTAGAAATGCTCCTTCTAGGTTCTTAGGAATGCTCCTTCTAGGTTCTCAGGAATGCTCCTTCTAGGTTCTTACGAATGCTCCTTCTAGGTTCTTACGAATGCTCCTTCTAGGTTCTTAGGAATGCTCCTTCTAGGTTCTTAGGAATGCTCCTTCTAGGTTCTTACGAATGCTCCTTCTAGGTTCTTAGGAATGCTCCTTCTAGGTTCTTAGGAATGCTCCTTCTAGGTTCTTAGGAACGCTCCTTCTAGGTTCTTACGAATGCTCCTTCTAGGTTCTTAGGAATGCTCCTTCTAGGTTCTTAGAAATGCTCCTTCTAGGTTCTTAGGAATGCTCCTTGTAGGTTCTTAGGAATGCTCCTTCTAGGTTCTTAGAAATGCTCCTTCTAGGTTCTTAGGAATGCTCCTTCTAGGTTCTCAGGAATGCTCCTTGTAGGTTCTTAGGAATGCTCCTTCTAGGTTCTTAGAAATGCTCCTTCTAGGTTCTTAGGAATGCTCCTTCTAGGTTCTTAGGAATGCTCCTTCTAGGTTCTCAGGAATGCTCCTTCTAGGTTCTTACGAATGCTCCTTCTAGGTTCTTACGAATGCTCCTTCTAGGTTCTTACGAATGCTCCTTCTAGGTTCTTACGAATGCTCCTTCTAGGTTCTTACGAATGCTCCTTCTAGGTTCTTAGGAATGCTTCTTCTAGCACACATGGAAGAAAAATATATTTTAAATACTACAATTTTGGCCGTATTCAATATATTTCAAAAATACATTTCAATATATTTGGGAATATACAAATATATTCAGAACACACGTTGCGATATATATAAAGTGTCATTTGGAATGCATTGACAAGTATACTTAACAATCTATGTTTAAATGCATTTTATTAGATGTTCAAAAATATCTGAAAAATATATTTTGAAAAATATATTTTTAAATATATGCCTTTGCAAAATATATTTTAATTTACATTTTTGAAATACATGTTAAAATATATTCACGTAGGCCAATATATGTCGCATGTATATATTTTTTTTCTAAATATATTCAAAATATATTTCTCTTCCATATGGGAGGTTCTTAGGAATGCTCCTTCTAGGACCCAGGAAGGGAAGTTCAGTGTACGGATATTCGCACACTCTCAGCTGACATCAAAGAGCAGCACCGAGCTCTGGAAGGATCTCGGCAATAATGTCGGGATCCACCCAGTTGCCTGATGGCCCACATGGAAGAAAAATATATTTTAAATATATTTAAAAAATATTCTTCCCAAATATATTGACATATATTTGAAATAAAATTTTGGCCGTGTTCAATATATTTAAAAAAAAATAAATAAATATATATATATATATATATATACACATATACATATATATATATATATATATATATATACACACACACATATATATATATATATATACATACATATTTATATATATATTTATATATATATATAAATATATACACACACACGTGTGTGTATATGTGCATATATATATATATATATATATATATATATATATATATGTGTGTGTGTGTGTGTGTGTACATATATTTTTTTTTTTTAATATATTCTTCAGATTTTTTTTTTAACATTTTTTTTAAGTCATTTTTATACATGTTTTACATATAGTTGTAAATGCATTCCAAAAATGTAGTTGAAATATATTTTTAAAAATATTTTTCAAATATTTTGTACTAAAAACGCATTGCAACATACAGTATATATATAAATATATTTTAACAATATTCTTCCCAAATAAATTGAAATACTACAATTTTGGTCATATTAAATATATATATATCTATATATAAAAAATAAATATATATATATATATATATATATATAGATATATATATAGATATATATGTGTGTGTATATATTTTTTAATATATTTATATATATATATATATATATATATATATATATATATATATTTTTTTTTTTTTTTTTTAAATATATTGAATATGGCCAAAATTGTAGTATTTCAATTCAAATTTGTGTCAATATATTTGGATATTTGGGAAGAATATTTTTAAAATATATTTAAAATATATTTTTCTCCCATGTGGGTGACAGCTGGCTCCACCTCTCCTGCACATGTCAGGAGGCAGCTGTGCCCACCCCCTCTCCGGCCTGGCGCTGTAGTGAGCACTGGGGGGCCCAAGCGGAGAGCGATGACTGCCAGTCGCCGCTCTCTGCTCCGAGCAAACCGAGAGCTGAGCGATCAGCAGTCGTGTTCACTCAGTTCTCAGTCTTAGGGCCAGCGGGGGACAGCTGCAGCACAGGCAATTTGTTTTTGGGTGGCTGCACAAATTATGCCTGGGTGGAACTGCATTGTGTGCGATGGGAAGTATATTGACTAGGGTACACAGAAGCCAAATGTGGTCTGAGACCGGCTCCAGCTACTTCAGCGGAAAATTATTTTTCCTTCCAAACAGCAAATCCAAAGTCTTTCCTCTCCGGGTGCCGGAGAAGTGGGAAGTGGCTCAGGAAATATCTGAGGACTTCTCAGGTGATACGGAGTGCTCTGGGATAATGGATGCGGCAGATGTTGGGAGCGGAACCCCCCGGGACATCTGACTTCCTTCGCAGCCTCTACTGATGGGGCTCATTTACTAAAGTCTCACTTGTGCTGCCAGCAAAAGGGGTCGGTGTCTGATGTTCCTCACCAGTTGCTTGTGTGCCCCCCCCACACACATATACACGAGCAACTGGTATGGTAGAACATCATTGGATGACCTTCTGTCAGAAACTCACTGAAGCAGAACAAACAAAAATAGATCATAAACTATTTTTTGAAATTCCAGCAAAACCTTTATTTGCCTTTTAAAAATCTGTAGAATTTGTAGAATCTGAATTACAAATCGTAGAAATGTTTGGGAATAAATTTCATCTTCCACAGTTGTTAAGAAATATTCTGAACCCCAGGCAGAGAGAAAAAGATACAAATGAATGCAGCTCTGTATTTATTAATAAAAAACATTAAATGATTGTAATAAATTAAATATTAAATAATAATAATAAAAATAGCTATTATGAGGATAAAGATTCTGATTATAACAATGATCGAAACAATAGTAAATAATATAAATAAATAATTACAAAAATTGGAATAACAATAAAAAAAAAATTAAGATAAAATAATAACTAAAAATATTTACAAAATATTTTTAAAATATGAAATAAATTGGTATTATTATTATTATCATTATATATCATTTTTATGAAATCATGAATAAACATTATTATAAATATAATAATAAACATCATAAATATAAAATAAATCATTCATAAATAAATGCATTATTAAAAATAAAAATAAATACATTGAAAACAATTATTAAAATATAACTAAACTTAAATAAAATAATGTATTATTATTATTATTATTAATAATAATAATAATAATAATAATAATAATAACAATATGTGTTCTTAATTATTTATTTATTTTAGTAAAAATCTATTATGAATGCTGCAGTGATAATTATAATAATAAAAAAAATAATATTAATAATAATAATAATAATAATAATAATTTTTGTTATTATTATTATTATTATTATTAATAGTAGTAGCAGTAGTAGTAATTGTAATATATAATTAATAATAGTACTACTACTACTATTAATAATAATAATAATAATAATAATAATAATAATAACAATAATTGTTATTATTATTAAATCATTATTATCACAAGTTAAATTATACATTTATTATTTTATTTTAAGGGTTTTTTTCATTTATTTTTTTATTCTTTTAATTTTACTTATTTTTAATTTGTAATTAACAACATTATTATTATTATTTAACTATTATTACATCATAAATTAACTCATTAATACATAATATGAATAAATAATTTAAAAAAGGTAACAAAAAAATAATAATTATGGAGCTCAGACTGGGAGAGGGGGGAAGTAGTGCAAGAAGCCAGTCAAGTGTTATATGTGTTGATGACTAACATGCTGTTAGGAGGAGAATGCAGAATGAGGACCTCAGCAGTGTCTTGCTTTTACTTGTCCAATCAGCAAGCTGGGGGGCGTGTTCTAGAGCTATACTTCTGCTTTTGCAGTCGAGGTTGTTCATATTCTACCATAAGACACAGCATACTATAGCACAAGAAGTGCTGAACAGGGACAGACTTTAGGGACCAGTCCTCCATTTACTGTCCGTACCCTGAAGAGCCTTATAGAGGGGTGTTGTGTCACATTGGGGTGTCGCTGCTTCCCAATAGACAGCCGGCACAGGAATGCACGCAACCCCATTCCGGTAAAACACGGCCCCGCATGGGGCATGGATCACATTTTCCCGTGTGAACGAGGCCTAAGTGGCATGACCTGCAGTGCAGTGGGCGGGGCTTGAGGCTCCAGGTCCGGAGACTCTGCCCCAGAGGAACAATCTTTTGTTTTGAATGCATTTATGTCGCAATATAAAACCAAACAAATGTAGACATTAAAAAGAGGATGTCCTGGCTTTGTGCAGGCAGAGATGGAGGCGAGGCGAGGGGGGGGGGGGTTTGCATGTCTGGGAGTGGAGTGGGCGGGGTTTGTGGCTCCAGGTCCGGAGACTCTGCCCCAGAGGAACAGTCTGTTGTTTTGAATGCATTTATGTCGCAATATAAAACCAAACAAATGTAGACATTAAAAAGAGGATGTCCTGGCTTTGTGCAGGCAGAGATGGAGGCGAGGCGAGGGGGGGGGGGGGTTTGCATGTCTGGGAGTGGAGTGGGCGGGGTTTGTGGCTCCAGGTCCGGAGACTCTGCCCCAGAGGAACAGTCTGTTGTTTTGAATGCATTTATGTCACAATATGTACAACCGAACAAATGTAGACATCATGAATATCATGAAAAAAACATTATTATAAATATAATAATAAACATCATAAATATAAAATAAAGCATTCATAAATAAATGCATTATTAAAAATAAAAATAATAAAATAAAAATAAATACATTGAAAAAATAATAAAATATAGCTAAACTTAAGTAAAATAATGTATTATTATTATTATTACTACTACTACTACTAATAATAATAATATGTGTTCTTAATTATTTATTTATTTTATTTATTAATAATTGAATATGAATGCTACAGTGATAATTATAATAATACAAAAATAATTATATAAATAATAATAATAATAATATAATATCATTATTATTTTTATGCTGATTTCATAATGATAAATACATTATGATAATAATAATAATAATAATAATAATACCAATTAATTTCATATTTTTTTAAATACTTTGTAAATATTTTTAGTTATTATTTTACATAATAATATAAGTTTACATTGTACATTAAAAAGAGGATGTCCTGGCTTTGTGCAGGCAGAGAAGGTGGGGGAGGGGGGGGTTGCCTGTCTGAGAGTAGAGTGGGCAGGATTTGTGGCTCCAGGTCCGGAGACTCTGCCCCAGAGGAACAGTCTGTTGTTTTGAATGCATTTATGTCGCAATATATAAAACCGAACAAATGTAGACATCATGAATATCATGAAAAAACTAAATTATAAATATAATAATAAACATCATAAATATAAAATAAATCATTCATAAATAAATGCATTATTAAAAAAATAAAATAAAATAAAAATAAATACATTGAAAAAATGTATAAAATATAGCTATTATTATTACTACTACTACTACTACAACTAATAATAATATGTGTTCTTAATTATTTATTTATTTTATTTATTAATAATTTAATATGAATGCTGCAGTGATAATTATAATAATAAAAAAATAATTATATCAATAATAATAATTAACATAATATCATTATTATTTTTATGCTGATTTCATAATGATAAATAAATGATAATAATAATAATAATAATAATACCAATTCATTTCATATTTTTTTAAATACTTTGTAAATATTTAGTTATTAATACTAGTTATTATTTTACATAATAAGTTTACATTGAAAAAATTAATAAAATTTAGCTAAACTTAAATAAAATAATGTATTATTATTATTACTAATAATAACAATGTATTATTATTATTACTACTACTACTCCTAATAATATGTGTTCTTAATAATTTATTTATTTAATTGTATTTATTAATAATTTATTATGAATGCTACAGTGATAATTATAATAATAAAAATAAATAATGATATTAATAATAATAATAATAATAATGATATAATATCATTATTATTTTTATGCTGATCTCATAATGATAAATAATGATGATAATAATAATACCAATTCATTACATTTTTTTAAAATACTTTGTAAATATTTTTAGTTATTATTTTACATAATAAGTTTACATTGTACATTAAAAAGAGGATGTCCTGGCTTGGTGCAGGCAGAGAAGGTGGTGGTGAGGGGGGGGGGGGGGGGTTGTGTGACTGGGAGTGGAGTGGGCGGGGTTTGTGGCTCCAGGTCCAGAGGCTCTGCCCCAGAGGAACAATCTTTTGTTTTGAATGCATTTATGTCGCAATATATAAAACCAAACAAATGTAGACATTAAAAAGAGGATGTCTTGGCTTTGTGCAGGCAGAGATGGCGGCGAGGGGGGGGGGGGAGGGGGGGGTCGCGTGTCTGGGAGTGGAGTGGGCGGGAACCCAGCAACAAGCGGCTATTTTTACGTATAATTAAGTCGGTCGGAGAAGAATCCTCGGCTCGCCGTGTTTTTGTCACTAATTACTTCTTGTGGTTGAACATCGATTTCCGCGTCGCCTTTAATGGGCCTTAATGGACGGGCTCTTAGCATTGCACCCCGCTCTGACGCGCTCCCGCATCCTCGACCTTCTATAGATCGCTTCTGGCCCTAAATATATTAAAATCGACAGACTTGCCGCGACCAACCGGTGGACAGGAGGAAGAAAAAATCCTTCTTCCACTGAAAAGAATATTTTGCCATTTATTTTCTCCCACGTAAACGCATTCGGTCTGGATTGTATTCGATTAGATTTTTTGACATGGGCTGGGGGCGGGGCAGGGGCGGGGCTTAGGAAAGCTTGCGCACTCACACAGCGATGAGCGAGTTCGCCGATATTTGACGGGTAAATCCCAATTATTCTCGCCTTGTTAATAGCGGATTGTAAATATCGCTCAAGGAGAAATCCAAATCATCTTTAAGCCCGGGGTCACATCGGTGCGGAATTTGCAGCGTTTTCAGTGTGAATTCCGCACCGCATCAGAATCGCACCCCGTTCATGCGAACCGCTGCAGGGGTGTATGTTATCTTATCGCTTCAGAGTTAGCTGTGATTTGTGGCCCCGGAATTGTTTCCACTCCATTGGTGATACCTAATATGTGTAGCACAATCAGTTGCATTATATTGCCCCAAGTATTGGGCCCCCGGCCTTTCCCCGCACATGACCTTTAATGGCCCCCCAGTCTTAGCCCGTAGGGTTCAGTATTGAGTTGGCCCCGCCCTTTCCGCACACATGACCTTTAATGGCCCCCCAGTCTTAGTCCGTAGTGTTCAATATTGAGTTGGCCCCGCCCTTTCCGCACACATGACCTTTAATGGCCCCCCAGTCTTAGCCCGTAGGGTTCAGTATTGAGTTGGCCCCGCCCTTTCCACGCACATGACCTTTAATGGCCCCCCAGTCTTAGTCCGTAGTGTTCAATATTGAGTTGGCCCCGCCCTTTCCACGCACATGACCTTTAATGGCCCCCAGTCTTAGTCCGTAGGGTTCAATATTGAGTTGGCCCCGCCCTTTCCACACACATGACCTTTAATGGCCCCCCAGTCTTAGTCCGTAGGGTTCAATATTGAGTTGGCCCCGCCCTTTCCACACACATGACCTTTAATGGCCCCCCAGTCTTAGTCCGTAGGGTTCAATATTGAGTTGGCCCCGCCCTTTGCAGCTATAACATCTTCAACTCTTCTGGGAAGGCCGTCCACAAGGTTTAGGAGGGTGTCTATGGGAAGGTTGGACCATTCTTCCAGAAGCACATTTGTCAGGTCAGGCACTGATGTCGGGGGAGGAGGCCTGGCTTGCAGTCTCCGCTCTAATTCATCACAAAGGTGTTCTATGGGGTTGAGGTCAGGACTCGGTGCAGGACAGTCAAGTTCCTCCACCCCAAACTGGCTCCTCCATGTCTTTATGGACCTTGCTTTGTGCACTGGTGGGCAGTCATGTTGGAGCAGGAAGGGGCCATCCCCAAACTCCTCCCACAAAGTTGGGAGCATGAAATTGTCCAAAATGTCGCCTTAGGAGTTCCTTTCACTGGAACTAGGAGGCCAAGCCCAACCCCTGAAAAACAACCCCACACCATAACCCCCCCTCCACCAAACTTTACACTTGGCACAATGCAGTCAGGCAAGTACCGTTCTCCTGGCAACCACCAAACCCAGACACGGCCATCGGATTGCCAGAGAATTATGATTGGTCCCTCCAGAGAACACGTCTCCCCTGCTCTAGAGTCCAGTGGCGGCCTGCTTTACACCACAGCATCCAACACTTTGCATTGCACTTGGTGATGGAAGGCTTGGATGCAGCTGCTCGGCCATGGAAACCCATTCCATGAAGCTCTCTACGCACTGTTGTTGGGCTCATCTGAAGGCCACACCAAGTTTGGAGGTCTTTAGCTATTGACTCTGCAGACAGTTGGTGACTTCTGCGCACTGTGTGCTTCAGCATGCGCTGACCCCGCCCTGTCATGTGACGTGGCCTACCACTTGGTGGCTGAGTTGCTGTTGTTCCCAGTGGCTTCCACTTTGTTATAATCCCACTAACAGTTGAGCGTGGAATATTTAGTAGCCAGGAAATGTCACGGATGGACTTATTGCCCAGGTGACCACCTATCACGGGACCACGCTTGGAGTCACTGAGCTCCTGAGAGCGACCCATTCTTTCCCCAATGTTTGTAGAAGCCGTCTGCATGCCTAGGGGCTTGATTGTATACACCTGTGTGCATGGAGGGGATTGGAACACCTGAATCACATGATATGGAGGGGATTGGAACACCTGAATCAAATGGAGGGGATTGGAACACCTGAATCACATGATATGGAGGGGATTGGAACACCTGAATCAAATGGAGGGGATTGGAACACCCGCATCACATGATATGGAGGGGATTGGAACATTTGAATCACATTATTGGGAGGGCGGGGACAATACGTTTGGCAATATAGTGTGTGTGTAGGAAGCTCCCAGCTGACCCCCAGTTGGAGGGATTGCCTGTCTTTTGGAACCAGTTCCCTCTTTCCTTCTTAGTAGTCCCCTTCTTTGGTCTGAGCCATAGACTTCTATATGTTTTTACTTTTTACCACAGAGTTAGTGTAGAGGCAGCCAGGCACACATCATTTTTTCTCATTGGCTCAATATACCATCTAGAGCAAACTTTCTAAACAAAGAGCCAGGGGCGGACTGACAACTCATGGGGCCCCCAGGCAATAGGGGATCACAGGGCCCCTGTGTCCTTGCCCAAACTCAAAAAAGCCTATGAAAAAGGTACCAGGGGCATTTCATGGGGCCCCCTACTGACCCCATGCCCTCGGCAGTGCCCGAGTTTCCAAATGGTCAGTCCGCCCCTGCAAAGAGTCAGTTTACTGTCCTTCAGACTTGAGTGGGGCCAGACTATGGCTATTGGGAGTAGAAAAGGTCACAACATCAGTAGGAACAGACCATGCCCCATCGATTGGGTCAGCGGGACGAATAGTGCTCTAAGGGCCAGATAAAAGTAAGCAAAGGGCTGCATCTGGCCCTCAGGCAGATGTTTGAGAGACCACTGGTCTAGAACAGCCTTTTTCAACCAGGGTGGCCAGGTACCCTGGGGTGCCTTGAGGTTTCTCCAGGGGTGCCTTGGCAAAATGAGAAAAAATTTAAGGAGAAGAGAAACACTGATTTGATTTGGAAGAATAAATCACCTCTAACGTTGGGTGTCCTACATGTGTGGATGTTGATGTATTATGTAGAACCATTAGAATAGTAGGTGACATTTTAGAACGGGGTGCCTTGAGATTGTTCATGATTTTAAAGGGTGCCTTGACTGAAGAAAGGCTGAGAAACGCTGGTCTACAGGACGTCATTTATGCTCTTTATTGCTGTAGAAACGTGGGTAGGATGGGGGAAGCATGGGACATCCCAGGAACACAGTAGAACACTTCTCCTTCTAAGCCGTCTCTGTACACAAGGTAGGAGATGTAGCTGGAAGCAAGTTCCTGTGACGGCCTTCACAAACAGAGCCATTTACAAGGGCCTTCTGAAAAGGAGAGAACTGCACACAGTCATTGGGGCCCTGAGTTAGGTCAGTACTCACAATGCCACAGGTTCATCAGTTGCCTCCTTCCGATATCCATCAGGCACTCTTCACTGAGGGAGAAAAGAGCTCACAATGACACAGGACAGCTGGATGCCTCCTTCCAGCTTCCACTAGACACTTTTCGGTGAGCTCTCCAGACCAAAACCCCAGAAGAAACCCTTCAAAGTAGGCCCCCTCCAGCTATACTACATGATGAACCTCCAGCATCTTTCCAGTGAACATCCCTTACAGGCAGTCCCCCCCCCACCTTTAGGCTGGGGACTCCACCTGCAGGACTGGGCCAAGGACCAACTCCTGCTCCTGCTCTAGCTCTCAAACTCTCTATGGGTTTTCCAGTCACCTGCTGGGCATACCTCCCCAGGGATTGGCTAGGTCCCCATAAATATTCAGACTGCCCCTCTGCATTTACTGTGATCTCAGAACCCTGTCAGGAATGGACTCAGCACTGGTGTTGGGACTCACCTGCCGTGTGGGCTGCAGTACCAGGGCTGACCAGCGAGTGCTCTCAGCAGCCAGAAGCTCACTCCTGCAATCAGCCAAACCTGGGGCTGATTGCAGAAGGTGTATTTAAGGCATGACCAGGCCTGTGATCAGGGCCTTGGTGTATGTTTTCCCATGAGCCTCTGTACCTGGTATCCTGTGTTCCTGCTTCGTTGCTGACCCTGCTTGATCCTGACCTCTGCTGACCATCTCCTGTTGAACCCCTGGCTTGCCTGACCATCCTTCTGCCTGATCCCCTGTACCGCGCTGCCCGTGAGTTACTGAACCCAGCTTGTGACCCTGACCATTCTCTGTCTGCTCCTTTGGTACCTTGCTGCCCGCACGTTGCTGACCTGGCCCATCTGACCACGCTAACTACTCTGCCATCCATCCATCCTGCACGGATCCAGCCATCCCTGCTCACACCTTCTGCCTCTTCACATCAGGCTTTCTACCTGCACATACCTCTGGCGGATCCCTCTACCACTAGCAGGTGTACTCAGGGGCCGCAACCTGGTTCCTGTCTGCTCCAAGTCCATCCCCACCATCAGGGGCCCTGGTGAATAAGCAGACTGGGACTTAGACTCCGCGCCCTGGGGAATCCTGCCCTGAGGACCGCTAGAGGTACCACCAGGCAGTCGTTACAGAACCCTACGGCCGGCCTGACCATTCCACCTCTCCAGCCCTGACTACGCCTGTGTTCCTGCACCTACTAAGATTAGTGGAAGGTTGGTTTGTTCACTGTGCGTTTATATATATATCTGGGTGGCTAATAATAAACTGTATTTTTATACTATACCTGAAGCCGGCGTTTCCCTGTGTCAGTCCACACCTTTCTGGTCATTCCTAGATTCCTGACAAACCCTCTAGAATACAGGGGAAAATAGTTAGACCAGCAGCCTGTGAAATAATGAGCAGGCTAAAGCAATCAACAACTGCTCCAATGGATACAGAGGAGCTAGGCTAGATTTACCCAGCATCCTATGCTCTAGTTAGGAAGGTGACACATCTGTAAATAATTGAAACAGCCTTGAACCTTTCATCCTGACCCAGGTTTCTTGGAGGCAAGAAACTGTGCAAAAAACATGCTTTATGTGCATTTTCAGGCGTTTTTTTCAGGTGTTCCCATTAATTTCTATGGGGGTCTAAAATGCCTCGATGAAGTTCATGTACTTTTTTGAGCTTCAGTCAACACAACACTCAGGGATGAATCGGCACCCTTGGATATGATGAGAATCCTGACGCTGAGTGTTGAACCGCTTCAGGAAATATTCAGGTGTGAATGGGGGCTCATCCATACCACACAGCACACATTATTGAGCACATAACATGTTTGCACAGGTGTGCAATGGTGAAGGGGGGAGGGATGCACACTCCCTTCATATAATGTCCCTCCATGTAAATCAAGCACCAATCAGGCCCTCCAGTGATGTAGATCCCTCACCATTCACGATGACCCACAGCTCGACAATGTTTCCAATGCCACTAAGGTGACCTGTGCCCCAGTGATGTTGCCCATCTGCACTACTGCCACTAAATGACAGAATCCCAACAGACCAGGTATGAATGGGGGCTCATAAATATATGCAGCATTATAAAAGTCATTGCAGTGCTTGATGTTTTCTAGTTTCTAGTTCTAGGACTAGTACCACAAACCAATGGCTGGGGGGGTCTGAGGGCTGGTACCTCAGTCAGGTGGCTGGATGAGTCTCAGGACTGGCACCACAGGCGGGTGGCTGGAGGAGTCCCAGGGTTGATACCACAGGTGAATGGCTGGAGGAGTCCCAGGGCTGGTGCCACAGGTGAATGTCTGAAGGAGTCCAAGGGCTGGTACCACAGACAGGTGGCTGTAGGAGTCTCAGGACTGGCACTACAGGTGGGTGGCTGGAGGTGTTCCAGGGCTGGTACCACAGCTGAATGGCTGAAGGAGTCCCAGGGCTGGCAGCAAAGATGGGTGACTGGAGGACTTTCAGGACTGGCACCACAGGTGGGTGGCTTGTGGAGTCCCAGGACTGGTACCACAGGCAGGTGGCTGGAGGAGTCTAAGGGCTGTTACTATAGACAGGTGTCTGGAGGAGTCTCAGGGCTGGTGCCACAGGTAGGTGGTTGGAGACGTTCCAGGGCTGGTACCACAGGCAGTTGGCTGGAGAAGGTCCAGGGCTGGTACCACAGGTGGGTGGATGGAGGTCTCCCAGGGCTGGCACCACAGATGGGTGGCTGGAGGAGTCTCAAGACTGGCACCACAGGTGGGTGTCTGGAGAAATCCAAGGGATGGTACTACAGGTGGGTGATTGGAGATGTCCCAGGGCCTGTACTACAGGTGGATGACTGGAGGAGTCCCAGGGCTGGCACCCCAGATGGGTGGCTGAAGGAGTCTCAGGACTGGCACTACAGACGGGTGACCGGAGGACTTTCAGTACTAGCACCACAGGTGGGTGGTTGGTGGAGTCCAAGGAATGGTACCACAGGCAGGTGTCTGGAGGAGTCTAAGGGCTGTTACCATAGACAGGTGGCTGGAGGAGTTTCAGGGCTGGTGTCACAGGTAGGTGGTTGGAGGTGTGCCATGGCTGATACCACAGGTGGATGGCTGGAGGACTCCCAGGGCTGGCACCATAGATGGGTGGTTGGAGGAGTCTAAGGGATGCTACCATAGACAGGTGGCTGGAGGAGTTTCAGGGCTGGTGTCACAGGTTGGTGGTTGGAGGTGTGCCATGGCTGGTACCACAGGTGGATGGCTGGAGGACTCCCAGGGCTGGCACCACAGATGGGTGGTTGGAGGAGTCTAAGGGCTGTTACCATAGACAGGTGGCTGGAGGAGATTCAGGGCTGGTATCATTGGTGGGTGGCTGGAGGTGTCACAGGAATGATACCGCAGGCAGGTGGCTAGAGAAGGTTCAGGGCTGGTACCACAGGTGGGTGGCTGGAGGTCTCCCAGGGCTGGTACCACAGGTGGGTGGCTGGAGGTCTCCCAGGGCTGGTACCACAGGTGGTTGACTGGAGAAGTCCCAGGGCTGGCACCACAGGTGGGTGGCGGGAGGAGTCTCAGGACTGGTATCACAGGCAGGGGGCTGGAGATGCCGGGCCACCCCAGTTGAGGCACAGCACTCCTGTAGCAATTGGAGAGGTTGGAGAAGTCTACTGTAGAAGTTGCATGCTATTGGACTCATGGAGGACCATACACCCTGGCTGTAGAGTAAATGCCCAGTCATATGCCCCATTGGGTGTGGCCTCTCTGAGCAGCAGTTCAGTCATTAGATAGAATGACATGTTTCTCCTGATTTACTACTGCTAGCTACTCGGCAGTGGCAGCACCGGGGTAGAAAGTGGATTTCTGCATTGTCTCAGTTTGCGCCACGACACTGTCATCCGGCCTCTCATCTGCCACATTCGGCTGCAGCGGCACATAAATCATTCTAATCTCCCCGAATGTCACGTCTCTCATAATTATCTGCTAATAAGCAGCGTGTTTGGCGCTAGGGACGGCCATGTCCCGTCATTCCGAAGACACGGGGGCGTTTCAGGGATCTGCAGACGGACTTCCACTAATCCATCTTCCCGTTTAGTTTGTTGATTAAAAAAATGGACCAATAATCCGGGACAAAAGGCTGTGCGATTTGTGCGAGGAAGACGGATGGACGCGAGGCGGTCGGAATGTCCCAGCGAGCGCGCAGATGCTTTCTTATTGGAGCGCCCGGCAAATCCATATTTCAGCCACAAATAAAACATTTGGGAAATAAATTTCACAGCTGCAATCAGAAAACATATTGCTGGTGATTTGATTTACAATGGACTGCTGCTGCTGCTGAAGAACATTACTCTGGGTAATCGCAGCGCCACGGCTGACAGCGGCGAGATGGGAGCTGGTCGAACTGCGACGCTACAGTGTGGTTCACAAAGAAGACATCTGGGGGGGGGGGGGGGGGGTTGGGTTCACAGCAGGATCTACCAA
This sequence comes from Staurois parvus, assembly GCF_062004578.1. Taxonomy (NCBI): domain Eukaryota; kingdom Metazoa; phylum Chordata; class Amphibia; order Anura; family Ranidae; genus Staurois; species Staurois parvus. Next base: position 195,654 of record NW_028319674.1, on the reverse strand, counting down.
ATGAAAAGCCAGCAAACCCCGAAATTAGCACCGAACCCTAAAGTCTATGGGAGGTGAATGATATTATGCTGCCCCCCTTGCAAGATACCCCCCCCCAAAGACATATGGCCTGGTATGGTTCAGGAGCGGGGGAGGGGTGCACATTTACTGCCCTCCCTTTCCTGACCACCCAGGATGCATGCCCAAATAAGGGTATGGTATGAATTTAAAGGGGGACCCCCATGGTGTTCCCCCCACCCCCCCATATTTCAAAATGTGTACCGCCCCTTCATGTAAAGTCCTTCCATGTGTTACTCCAGGGATGCAAATCGCTCATCATTCATGACAACCCGCGGCACATCAATGTTTCCAATGCTGCTAAGGTGGCCTTTGTCTCAGTGATGTTGCCCTCCCAGTAAGATGACCGGCCACTCAATAATGTTGCCCCGCCACTAAATGACAGATCCCTGGCTGCTGTATGTAGCCAAATCAGATGGGGATCCGCGGTGACATCATTGGCCAAATAGCCTTCAACCAAAATAACCTAAAACAATAATCCACAAACTTTCAAACAGAAAAGAAAATAACTTAAAACATAAGACTAAAAGCAAATTACCAAAATAGCCTCAAGCAATAGCTCAAGGACACTCAACCAGGAGATAAAATAGCCTCAAGCAATAACTCAAGGACACTCAACCAGGAGATAAAATAGCCTCAAGCAATAGCTCAAGGACACTTAACCAGGAGATAAAATAGCCTCAAGCAATAACTCAAGGACACTCAACCAGGAGATAAGATAGCTTAAAGCAATAACTCAAGGACACTTAACCAGGAGATAAAATAGCCTCAAGCAATAACTCAAGGACACTCAACCAGGAGATAAAATAGCCTCAAGCAATAACTCAAGGACACTCAACCAGGAGATAAAATAGCCTCAAGCAATAGCTCAAGGACACTTAACCAGGAGATAAAATAGCCTCAAGCAATAACTCAAGGACACTCAACCAGGAGATAAGATAGCTTAAAGCAATAACTCAAGGACACTCAACCAGGAGATAAAATAGCCTAAAGCAATAACTCAAGGACACTCAACCAGGAGATAAAATAGCCTCAAGCAATAACTCAAGGACACTCAACCAGGAGATAAAATAGCCTCAAGCAATAACTCAAGGACACTCAACCAGGAGATAAAATAGCCTCAAGCAATAACTCAAGGACACTCAACCAGGAGATAAAATAGCCTCAAGCAATAACTCAAGGACACTCAACCAGGAGATAAGATAGCTTAAAGCAATAACTTAAGGACACTCAACCAGGAGATAAAATAGCCTCAAGCAATAGCTCAACAACATTTGATCAAAAATAGCCTGAAACAATAGCCCAAGAACATGCAACTAAAAGAGAAAATAGCCGAAAACAATATTTTAACATTTGGGCAAAATAGCATAATACAATAGCCCAAGAACATTCAACCAGAGGAGAAAATAGCCTAAAACAGTATCTTAACAACATTTGGGAAAAAAAGCCCAAATCAATAGCCCAAGGACATTGAACCAGGTCAGAAAATAGATTACAACAACAGCCGAACAGCATTTCACCACAATAGCCCAAAAACGTTCAACCAGAAAAGAAAATAGCCTAAAAACGTGGCCTAAAAACATTCAACCAAAACAACCTAAAACAATAGCCTAACAGCATTTGACCACAATAGCCTAAAACAATAGCCCAAGAACATTCAACCAGAGGAGAAAATTGCCAGGAACAATAGCCCAAGAACATTCGCTCAAAAATGGCCTACAACTATAGCACAAGAACATTCAACCAGAAGAGAAAATAGCCTAAAAATGTGGCCTAAAAACATTCAACCAAAACAACCTAAAACAATAGCCTAACAGCATTCGACCAGAAATAGCTCAAAGCAATAGCACAAGAACATTCAACCAGAAGAGAAAATAGCCTAAAACAATGGCCCAAGAACATTCAACCAGAAGAGAAAATAGCCTAAAACAATGGCCCAAGAACATTCAACCAGGTGAGAAAATTGCCAGGAACAACAGCCCAAGAACATTCGCTCAAAAATAGCCTGCAACTATAGCCCAAGAACATTTGCTCAAAAATGGCCTACAACTATAGCTCAAGAACATTCAACCAGAGGAGAAAATAGCTTAAAAGATTGGCCTAAAATCGTTCAACCAAAACAACCTAAAACAATAGCCTAACAGCATTCGACCAGAAATAGCTGAAAGCAATAGCACAAGAACATTCAACCAGAAGAGAAAATGGCCTAAAACAGTATCTTAACATTTGGTCAAAAAAAAAAAACCCAAATCAATAGCCCAAGAACATTAAACCAGGTCAGAAAATAGACTAAAACAATAGGCTAACATCATTTGACCACAATAGCCCAAAAACATTCAACCAGAAGAGAAAATAGCCTAAAAAATTGGCCTTAAAACATTCAACCAAAACAACCTAAAACAATAGCCTAACAGCATTCGACCTGAAATAGCTTAAAGCAAAAGCCCAAAAACATTCAACCAGAGGAGAAAATAGCCTAAAACAGTATCTTAACAACATTTGGGAAAAAAAGCCCAAATCAATAGCTCAAGAACATTGAACCAGGTCAGAAAATAGACTAAAACAACAGCTTAACAGCATTTCACCACAAAGGCCCAAAAACATTCAACCAGAAGAGAAAATAGCCTAAAAAATTGGCCTAAAAACATTCAACCAAAACAATAGCCTAACAGCATTCGACCACAGTAGCCTAAAACAATAGTCTGAGAACATTCAACCAGAGGAGAAAATTGCCAGGAACAATAGCCCAAGAACATTCGCTCAAAAATGGCTTACAACTATATCTCAAGAACATTCAACCAGAGGAGAAAATAGCCTAAAACAGTATCTTAACAACATTTGGGCAAACAAAGCCCAAAACAATAGCCCAAGAACATTCGCTCAAAAATAGCCTACAACTATAGCCCAAAAACATTGAACCAGAGGAGAAAATAGCTTAAAAGATTGGCCTAAAAACGTTCAACCAAAACAACCTAAAACAACAGCCTAACAGCATTCGACCAGAAATAGCTCATAGCAATAGCACAAGAACTTTAAACCAGAAGAGAAAATAGCCTAAAACAGTATCTTAACATTTGGCCAAAAAAAAAAAACAACCCCCAAATCAATAGCCCAAGAACATTAAACCAGGTCAGAAAATAGACTAAAACAATAGGCTAACATCATTTGACCACAACAGCCCAAAAACATTCAACCAGAAGAGAAAATAGCCTAAAAAATTGGCCTTAAAACATTCAACCAAAACAACCTAAAACAATAGCCCAACAGCATTCGACCTGAAGTAGCTTAAAGCAAAAGCCCAAAAACATTCAACCAGAGGAGAAAATAGCCTAAAACAGTATCTTAACAACATTTGGGCAAAAAAAGCCCAAAACAATAGCTCGAGAACATCAACCAGAGGAGAAAATTGCCAGGGATAATAGCCTGAGAACATTTGCTCAAAAACAGCCTACAGCTATAGCTCAAGAACATTCAACCAGAAGAGAAAATAGCCCAAAAATTGGTTTAAAAACATTCAACCAAAACAACCTAAAACAATAGTCCAAAAACATTCAGGAGGAGAAAATTGCCAAGGACAATAGCCCAAGAACATTCGCTCAAACGCAGCCTACAACTATAACCCGAGAACATTCAACCAGAATAGAAAATAGCCTAAAACAGTATCTTAACAACATTTGGGCAAAAAAAGCCCAAAACAATACCCCAGGAACATTCAACCAGGTGAAAAAATAGCCTAAAACAACAGCTTAACAGCATTTGACCAAAATAGCCTAAAACAATAGCCCAAGAACATTCAACCAGAAGAGAAAATAGCCTAAAACAGTATCTTAACAACATTTGGGTAAAAAAAGCCCAAAACAATAGCCCGAGAACATCAACCAGAGGAGAAAATTGCCAGGGATAATAGCCTGAGAACATTCGCTCAAAAACAGCCTACAGCTATAGCTCAAGAACATTCAACCAGAAGAGAAAATAGCCAAAAAATTGGCCTAAAAGCATTCAACCAAAACAACCTAAAACAATAGTCCAAAAACATTCAGGAGGAGAAAATTGCCAAGGACAATAGCTCAAGAACATTCGCTCAAAAACAGCCCACAACTATAACCCGAGAACATTCAACCAGAACAGAAAATAGCCTAAAACAGTATCTTAACATTTGGGCAAAAAAAGCCCCAAACAATAGCCCAGGAACATTCAACCAGGTAAAAATAAACTAAAACAACAGCTTAACAGCATTTGACCAAAATAGTCTAAAACAATAGCCTAAAAACATTCAACCAGAAGAGAAAATAGCCTAAAAACATTCAACCAGAGGAGAAAATTGCCAGGGACAACAGCCCAAGAACATTCGCTCAAAAACAGCCTACAACTATAACCTGAGAACATTCAACCAGAAGAGAAAATAGCCTAAAAACATTCAACCAGAAGAGAAAATAGCCTAAAAACATTCAACCAGAGGAGACAATTGCCAGGGACAACAGCCCAAGAACATTCGCTCAAAAGCAGCCTACAACTATAACCTGAGAACATTCAACCAGAAGAGAAAATAGCCTAAAAACATTCAACCAGAAGAGAAAATAGCCTAAAAACATTCAACCAGAGGAGACAATTGCCAGGGACAACAGCCCAAGAACATTCGCTCAAAAACAGCCTACAACTATAGCCCGAGAACATTCAACCAGAAGAGAAAATAGCCTAAAAACATTCAACCAGAAGAGAAAATAGCCTAAAAACATTCAACCAGAAGAGAAAATAGCCTAAAAACATTCAACCAGAGGAGAAAATTGCCAGGGACAACAGCCCAAGAACATTCGCTCAAAAACAGCCTACAACTATAGCCCAAGAACATTCAACCAGGGGAGAAAATCACCGGAAACAATTGCGCAACACCATTGGACCAAAATAGCCGCGATGGCCCAAAAACATTTGACCGGAAGAGAAAATACCCCGAGAACATTGATTTTGTTCCATTTGCACAACAGCCAGTCTGACGCACACGGAACGCACATACGCGCAGTTTTGATGCCATTTTTTCCCTAGGCCCCGATATCTCAGTTCGGGGTGGAGTGACCCTTTAAGTCAGCCTTGCCACGTCCATCTCTAACACCCAGGCTCGCCTCGAGTATTCTCCGTCCGTTCGCTTGTCTCCCTCGCCGTTTCTCGCCGCTGGAAATGACGGTCCGGCTTGCTACGAAAGGGTCACCAGCACGATCTTTTTATTTTATAAACTCATTTGTGCCGAGTGATATCCTGATCCGGCCCAGATAATGAATCTCAGACTCGTCCCCTAAGATCGCGCCGCAAATGTCAAAGCCGACAGGAAATTGTAATTAAAGAAGGGAAATTGCTACAAAGAAGCACTTGATCTTAAAACGAGCCGAGGAACGGGAGACGCATTTAATTACGCCTCAGCATCTCCCCGCCGCTTAGCGGCAGCCGAAGATCGCCGCGTTTTAACTCTTCTACCCCGGCGAGTCGCGCGCGGCGAAGGAAACGAAATAAACGCCACCATTTATGAAGACGTTTCCGTTTCGTGGCGACGCCGCTGAAGTAGGCGTGGACAGAAGGTTGACGCAGAAATACAATATAATGTCTCCATTACTGAGGACACTTGTGATAACAAATTCTTTCCTTCGATGACGTCACTGAAAATACGTGGCGGTCCTTCAGTTTATGGCGCGGTCCATGGGGCCACGGGGAAGCCTCCCAGGGCAGGGTGGGTTCGTATGGTTCAAGGTGTCATTTTATAGTCCATGATGGGTTCTCATGGTCCAGGGTGTGGTATTATAGTCCAGGCTGGGTTCTCATGGTCCAGGGTGTTGTATTATAGTCCAGGCTGGGTTCTTATGGTCCAGGGTGTGGTATTATAGTCCAGGCTGGGTTCTTATGGTCCAGGGTGTTGTATTATAGTCCAGGCTGGGTTCTTATGGTCCAGGGTGTGGTATTATAGTCCAGGCTGGGTTCTTATGGTCCAGGGTGTGGTATTATAGTCCAGGCTGGGTTCTCATAGTCCAGGGTGTGGTATTATTGTCCAGGCTGGGTTCTTATGGTCCAGGGCAGGGGCGGACTGACAGCTCATGGGGCCCCCGGGCAATAGGCGATCATGGGGCCCCTGTGTCCTTGCCCAAACTCAAAAAAGCCTATGAAAAAGGTACCAGGGGCATCTCATGGGGCCCCCTACTGACCCCGGGCCCTCGGGCAGTGCCCGAGTTTCTAAATGGTCAGTCCGCCCCTGGTCCAGGGTGTGGTATTATAGTCCAGGCTGGGTTCTCATAGACCAGGGTGTTGTATTATAGTCCAGGGTCCAGTCTTGCAGTCCATGGTATCATCTAATGATCCAGGGTGTGTTCTTATAGTCCAGGCTGGGTTCTTATGGTCCAGGGTGTGGTATTATAGTCCAGGCTGGGTTCTTATGGTCCAGGGTGTGGTATTATAGTCCAGGCTGGGTTCTCATAGTCCAGGGTGTGGTATTATAGTCCAGGCTGGGTTCGTATTGTCCAGGGTGTGCTCTTATAGTCCAGGCTGGGTTCTTATGGTCCAGGGTGTGGTATTATAGTCCAGGCTGGGTTCTTATGGTCCAGGGTGTGCTCTTATAGTCCAGGCTGGGTTCTTATGGTCCAGGGTGTGGTATTAAAGTCCAGGGTGGGTTCTCATAGTTCAGGGTGTGGTATTATAGTCCAGGCTGGGTTCTCATAGTCCAGGGTGTGGTATTATAGTCTAGTTTGGGTTCTTATGGTCCAGGGTGTGGTTTATAACCCAAGGTGTGCTCCTACGATCCAAGGTGTGGTTTTATAGTCCTAAGTGGTATCTTATGGTCCAAAGTGTGGTCTCTCAGTCTATGGTGTAGTCTTTTGATCCAGGATGGGGTCTCATTTGCAGGGTGTGGTCTCATAGAAAGGAAAGCAGTCTCACACAGAAAATGGTCAGTGGGAAGAATGTCCCTTACATTGGGGGGGGGGGGGTCAGTGGGAAGAATGTCCCTTACATTGGGGGTCAGTGGGAAGAATGTCCCTTACATTGGGGGTCAGTGGGAAGAATGTCCCTTACATTGGGGGTCAGTGGGAAGAATGTCCCTTACATTGGGGGTCAGTGGGAAGAATGTCCCTTACATTGGTGATCAGTGGGAAGAATGTCCCTTACATTGGGGGTCAGTGGGAAGAACACCCCTTACATTGGGGGTCAGTGGGAAGAATGTCCCTTACATTGGGGGTCAGTGGGAAGAATTTCCCTTACATTGGTGATCACTGAGAAGAATGTCCCTTACATTGGTGGTCAGTGGGAAGAATGTCCCTTACATTGGTGATCAGTGGGAAGAATGTCCCTTACATTGGGGGTCAGTGGGAAGAATGCCCCTTACATTGGGGGTCAGTGGGAAGAATGTCCCTTACATTGGGGGTCAGTGGGAAGAATGTCCCTTACATTGGTGATCAGTGGGAAGAATGTCCCTTACATTGGGGGTCAGTGGGAAGAATGTCCCTTACATTGGAGGTCAGTGGGAAGAATGTCCCTTACATTGGGGGTCAGTGGGAAGAATGTCCCTTACATTGGGGATCAGTGGGAAGAATGTCCCTTACATTGGGGGTCAGTGGGAAGAATGTCCCTTACATTGGTGGTCAGTGGGAAGAATGTCCCTTACATTGGTGGTCAGTGGGAAGAATGTCCCTTACATTGGTGGTCAGTGGGAAGAACGTCCCTTACATTGGGGATTGGCAGAGAGGGGTGGAGGACACTGAATGGAGGCCAGTGGAGGGATTGGCAGAGAGGGGTGGAGGACACTGAATGGAGGCCAGTGGAGGGATTGGCAGAGAGGGGTGGAGGACACTGAATGGAGGCCAGTGGAGGGATTGGCAGAGAGGGGTGGAGGACACTGAATGGAGGTCAGTGGAGGGATTGGCAGAGAGGGGTGGAGGACACTGAATGGAGGTCACTGGAGGGATTGGCAGAGAGGGATGGAGGACACTGAATGGAGGCCAGTGGAGGGATTGGCAGAGAGGGGTGGAGGACACTGAATGGAGGTCACTGGAGGGATTGGCATAGAGGGGTGGAGGACACTGAATGGAGGTCACTGGAGGGATTGGCAGAGAGGGGTGGAGGACAATGAATGGAGGTCACTGGAGGGATTGGCAGAGAGGGGTGGAGGACACTGAATGGAGGACACTGTATTGAGGCCAGTGGTTGCAATAGTTGAGATGAGAGATGACGAGGGAGGGAACTAGAAGCTTTGTGTTGCCATTGGTTAGGAAGGGGTGTATTCTGTCGTGGAGGTTGAGGATTGGACAGTGATTGGATGTGGGGCTGAAAGGCGAGTTCGGAGAAGTCAGGGAAGGGGCACGTTGAGGAGCAAATTCTTTTTTTTCTTCTGTTTTTTGAATGGGGAAAACTCCATTTCCGGTTGTCTCTCAGACGCTGGTGGCTGAAGGTCAGTTTTCCTCTATAATTATTTCTGTTAGTAAACGGTTGACACAACTCTGGTACCGCCGCGAGCTCAGCAAAGAACGCCGTCCCGACCAGCGGCCCGTCCCGAAGCTTGCTTAGCGTGTTGTTGTGAACGTCGTACATATTTAATGCAAAGATTATCTGTTCCTTCAGATGTTATGACTTCTCCTGGGGGGGATGGTGGACACAAATGATTCCCTGAAAGGAAATATCAGCAATTAGGATGCAGAGAACTGCAAGCTTGGAAACAATGTATCTGTGTGCAGCTTAAAGTGGACCGGTCAGTAAATGTACGAGTCCCCATAGATACATCCTTGATGTGTCACAATATACAGGACCAGGATCAGTGGTAAGAAAAGTTCCACCGTTCAACATTCAAAAGCCATCCTTGGGTTCCAGTCAGTGACTCTGCCTAGGCTGAAATGATGTCATCAGTCTGCTGCAGGCAGGAGAAGCATTTCCTCAGTCTCCCCTCCCCCAGTGATTAGACTGTACATTGTAACTTTGTAGAAGGAGGAGGAAGTGTTTCCTCAGTCTCCCCTCCCCCACTGATCAGACTGTATATTGTAACTTTGTAGAAAGAGGAGGAGGCATTTCCTTAGTCTCCCCTTCCCCCGGTGATCAGACTGTACATTGTAACTTTGTAGAAGGAGGAGGAGTCATTTCCTCAGTCTCCCCTCCCCCAGTGACCAGACTGTACATTGTAACTTTGTAGAAGGAGGAGGAGGCATTTCCTCAGTCTCCCCTCCCCCAGTGATCAGAGTGTACATTGTAACTTTGTAGAAGGAGGAGGAAGCATTTCCTCAGTTTCCCCTCCCCCAGTGATCCAACTGTATATTGTAACTTTGTAGAAGGAGAAGGGACCGATTCCTCAGTCTCCCCTCCCCCAGTGATCAGACTATAAATTGTAACTTTGTAGAAGAAGGAAGCAGCATTTCCTCAGTCTCCCCTCCCCCAGTGATCAGACTATACATTGTAATTTTGTAGAAGGAGGCGTTTCCTCAGTCTCCCCTCCCCCAGTGATCAGACTGTACATTGTAACTTTGTAGAAGGAGGAGGAAGCGTTTCCTCAGTCTCCCCTCCCCCAGTGATCAGGCTGTACATTGTACATGTGGACAAGGAAGATTCAGAGCATCAGATTAACTTTATCATTATGCCCCGTTGTCTCTGAAGGACGAAATTCAACAAAAAAAATATTTCCAACTAAGCTGCGGTGTTCAGTGCACTGAGAGTCACAGGTCTAGACATCTGCATTGGTCAATATAGGGGGCTCCTGCTCTCCCTGCTGGAAGCATCAATTGTGTGCAGGAACACCCAAAAACCTAAGGAAGGTAATAACAGAGCCAAGAATATGACATAAAGATCTTGAAGCAGATCTTGAAATAAATCAGCCATTCCCAACCAGGGATCTATGGAACCCCAGGGTTCCTCCAGGGGGTTCTTCTCTAGGATTCCTCCAGAGTGTTCCTCTCTAGGGTTCCTTCAGAGGGCTCATCTCTAGGGTTTCTCCAGAGGATTCCTCTCTAGGGTTCCTGCAATGGGTTCTTTTCTAGGTTTCCTCCAGAGGGATTCTCTCTAGGGTTCCTTCAGAGGGTTCCTCTCTAGGGTTCCTTCAGAGGGTTCCTCTCTAGGGTTCCTGCAGAGGGTTCTTTTCTAGGATTCCTCCAGAGGGTTCCTCTCTAGGGTTTCTCCAGAGGATTCCTCTCTAGGGTTCCTGCAATGGGTTCTTTTCTAGGATTCCTCCAGAGGGTTCCACACTAGGGTTCCTCACTAGGGTTCCTCCAGAGGATTCCTCTCTAGGGTTCCTGCAGAGAATTCCTCTTTAGGGTTCCTTCAGAGGGTTCCTTTCTAGGGTTCCTTCAGAGGGTTCCTCTCTCAGTTCCTCTCCAAGGTTCCTCCTGAGGGTTCTTCTCTAGGGATTCTCCAGAGGGTTCATCTCTAGGGTTTCTCCAGAGGGTTCATCTCTAGGGTTTCTCCAGAGGGCTCATCTCTAGGGTTTCTCCAGAGGATTCCTCTCTAGGGTTTCTGCAATGGGTTCTTTTCTAGGATTCCTCCAGAGAGTTCCACACTAGGGTTCGTCACTAGGGTTCCTCAAGAGGATTCTTCTCTAGGGTTCCTGCAGAGGATTCCTCTTTAGGGTTCCTTTCTAGGGTTCCTTCAGAGGGTTCCTCTCTCGGTTCCTCTCCAAGGTTCCTCCTGAGGGTTCCTCCTGAGGGTCCATCTCTAGGGATTCTCCAGAGGGTTCATCTCTAGGGATTCTCCAGAGGGTTCCTCTCTAGGGGTTTCTCCAGAGGGCTCATCTCTAGGGTTCCTTTTTAGTGGTCTATTTGGATTGCATTCTGAACACCACTGTAAGGGAGACATTCTTCCCATTAGCCACAAATATAAGAGGCATTTATTCCCTTTGACCACCAAGGAAATGTGTTCCCTGAGTCCTGAAAATTATTTCAAAGGTCCCTAGTGAAAGGCCGCACTAGAGTAACAAAAAAATAGGCAGCCAACAGTTGCCTCTAGTAAAATACACTATATAGCCAAAACATTTGTGGACCCCTAACCATCTCACCTATAAGAACTTATTGGACTTCCCATTGCAAAACCATGGCAGTTGCCCCTCCCTTTGTAGTCATAACGACCTCCACTCTTTTGGGAAGACTTTCCACACAATTTTGGAAGATGTCCGTGGGAATGGGTGCCCATTTGTGAGGTCAGGTAATAATGTTAGATGAAAAGACGTGGCTCATATTCAGTGTTCCAAGTCATCCCAAAGGTGATCAGAAGGGTTACAATCGTGAAGGTAGTTGAGGAACACAATGGATAGAAAGTCTTAAAAACTTGATCCATTTGAAGAGCAAGTGTCACTTTATTGGTGTTGTCATAAAACATGGGCAATGTGTTTTGGGGAATTAGGGCTTCTCCTGTAGTGGTGGATCGATTGGTTGTGGGGACTGCAGTCTGTGTGCTAGTATGATATCTGTGTTCTGAAATATCTTTTGCTCCTGCAGTTGTAACATCCTCTACTGTACTGGGAAGGCCTTCCACATGACTTTGGAGGGTGTCTGTGGGAATACACACCTATTTGTAAGGCCAGGTACTGATGTTGGATGAGGAAAGCTGGCTCACACTTTGGGCCTCATGTTGGCCACCCAAAAATAGACCTGGCTCTGTGCAGAACACTCAAGTTCCTCCACACCAAATTGGTCACATCATGTCTTTATAGAGCTGGCTTTGTACACAGGACACAGACATGTTTGAACAGAAAAAGGTCTTCACCAAACTGTTACCACAAGGTTGGAAGAGCACACTTGTCTACAATGTCTCTGTGTGAATTAGTATTATTAGTACCTATCACCGGAAACCCCTAAATGCCATAATTTGGAGGGGGTCTCCATTGTTCAGGTGTCTCCAGTGGAGGGCACAGTTCATACTTCAGTTGTAGACATTTAAGCACTTCCAACATTTTGGTAACAGTTTGGGGAAGACCATTTTCTGTTCCAGCATGACTGTGCCCCTGTGTACAAAGCCAGCTCCATAAAGACATGGATGACCAGTTTGGTGTTGGAGGAACTTGAGTGTCCTGCACAGAGCCCTGACCTCAACCCTACTGAACACCTTTGGAAGGAATTGAACATTTTAGTTCCCTTGCCTAAAAGACATTTTGTGAGGTCAGGTACTGATGTTGGACCTGGCTCACCAATTCAACCCAAGGTGTTCAGTACGGTTGAGGTCAGGACTTGAAAGCCCACTTCAGTTCCTCCATAATTGGTCAAACTATGTCTTTATGGAGATGTCGGATGAGAAGACTTGGCTTGTTCCAATTCATCTTGAAGGAGTTCAGTAGTGTTAAGGTCAGGTCTCTGTGTGGGACACTCAAGTTCCTTGACACCAAACTGGTCAAACCATGTCTTTATGGAGATGTCGGATGAGAAGACTTGGCTTGTTCCAATTCATCTTGAAGGAGTTTAGTAGTGTTAAGGTCAGGTCTCTGTGTGGGACACTCAAGTTCCTTGACACCAAACTGGTCAAACCATGTCTTTATGGAGATGTCGGATGAGAAGACTTGGCTTGTTCCAATTCATCTTGAAGGAGTTCAGTAGTGTTAAGGTCAGGTCTCTGTGTGGGACACTCAAGTTCCTTGACACCAAACTGGTCAAACCATATCTTTATGGAGCTGGCTTTGTACACAGATGCACAGTCATCCTGGAACAGAAAATGTTTTTTTTTTTTTAACAAACTGCTATCACAAGGTTTGAAGAGCATAATTGTCCACAGCAGGGGTCTCCAAACTTTTAAACAATGGGCCAGTTTACTGTCCTGCAGACTTTAGGAGAGCTGGAGTGGCCAATGGGAGTAGAAAATGTATCAGCGTCAGTAGGAGTAAAACAAATTACATAGTGCTTGTAGTCAGTGGAAGGTGGGGAATAGGAGGAATAGTGTCCAGTCATTGGTATTAGTTGGAGGAACAGTGCCCCATCATTGGTGTCAGTGGAAGGAACAGTGCCCCATCATTGGTGTCAGTGGAAGGAATAGTGCCTCATCCTTGGTATTAGTTGGAGTTATAGTATCTAATTGTTTATATAAGTGGGAGGAATAGTGCCCCATCATTGGTGACAGTGGGAGGAATAGTGCCCCATCATTGGTATCAGTGGGAGGAATAGTGTCCTATCATTGGTATCAGTGGGAGGAATAGTGCCCCATCATTGGTGTCAGTGGAAGGAATATTGCCCCATTGGTCTCAGTGGGAGGAATATTGCCCCATCATTGTCTCAGTGGGAGGAATAGTGCCCCATCATTGGTGTCAGTGGAAGGAATAGTGCCCCATTGTTCTCAGTGGGAGGAATATTGCCCCATTGGTCTCAGTGGGAGGAATATTGCCCCATTATTGTCTCAGTGGGAGGAATAGTGCCCCATCATTGTGTCAGTGGAAGGAATAGTGCCCCATCATTGGTGTCACTGGAAGGAATATTGCCCCATTGGTCTCAGTGGGAGGAATACTGCCCCATTATTGTCTCAGTGGGAGGAATAGTGATCCATCATTGGTGTCAGTGGAAGGAATAGTGCCCTATCATTGGTGTCAGTGGAAGGAATATTGCCCCATCCTTGGTATTAGTTGGAGTTATAGTATCTAATTGTTTATATAAGTGGGAGGAATAGTGCCCCATCATTGGTGACAGTGGGAGAAATGGTGCCCTGTCATTGGTGTTAGTGGGAGGAATAGTGCCCCATCATTGGTGTCAGTGGAAGGAATAGTGCCCCATCATTGGTGTCAGTGGAAGGAATAGTGCCCCATCACTGGTATCAGTGGAAGGAATAGTGCCCCATCACTGGTATCAGTGGGAGGAATAGTGCCCCATCATTGGTATAAGTGGGAGGAATAGTGCCCCATCATTGGTATTAGTGGGAGGAATAGTGCCCCATCATTGGTGTCAGTGAAAGGGAAAATGCCCCATAGTTGGTGTCAGTGGAAGAAATTGTGCCTCCTTGTTGGTGTCAGTGGGAGGAATAGTACCCCGAGGGCCGGATAGAGGCAGGCAAAGGGCCGCAGTAGTATTACTAGTACTCTTCACTGGAGATACCATCATTGGGAGAGAGGTCCATGTACTGCGTGCCATATAGTGATTCTGCTTGGAGTGGGATGACCCTATTGACGTTATTGATAGAGCTCTTTAATCATGAAGCTCCAAAGACAGGACTGATGTTCGAAGAGAAGACCTGGCTCCCATGTTGGATCCCACATTGGGCACCAAAACGAAGACCCGACTCACCATCAGCATTCCTGTTCATCTCAAATGTGTTCAGTAGGGTTGAGGTCAAGACTTTGTGCAGGACACTGAAGTTCCTCCACACCAAACTGGTCAAACCATCATGTCTTTATGGAGCCGGCTTTGTACACAGGGGACAGTCATGGTAGAACAGGAAAAGGTCTTCACCAAACTGTGACCCCAAGGTTGGCAGAGCGCGATTGTCTATCATGTCTTTGTACGATGGAATATTAACAGAATCCATGACTGGGGACACCTGAACTCCATAGTTTGGGGTCAAGGTCCATTCTCTCTCTTTCTTTTATGAACATCAGGAACCTATTTACTGAAAAATATCGGATACAAGAGAAAAGTAATGGAATCCCTTTTTGCACAATGCTGGCTGTGTCGAATCTTCTGGCCTCCTGCGGATATTGCAGGACAGGAGAAGTGGGACTGTGCAGAGTCCATACATACAGAATAAGGACAGATACTGAGTATGACACCCGGCATCCGGGACAGGAGAAGTGGGACAGATACTGAGAATGGGAGAGGGGTTCACGTACTGTGGGCCATATAGTGATTCTGCTTGGAGTGGGATGACCCTATTGACATTAATGATAGAGCTCTTTACTCATGAAGCTCCAAAGACAGGACTGATGTTGGAAGAGAAGACCTGGCTCCCATGTTAGATCCCACATTGGGCACCAAAAAGAAGACCTGACTCACCATCAGCATTCCTGTTCATCTCAAAGGTGTTCAGTAGGGTTGAGGTCAAGACTTTGTGCAGGACTGTGAAGTTCCTCCACAACAAACTGGTCAAACCATGTCTTTATGGAGCCGGCTTTGTACACAGGGGACAGTCATGGTAGAACAGGAAAAGGTCTTCACCAAACTGTGACCCCAAGGTTGGAAGAGCACGATTGTCTATCATGTCTTTGTACGATGGAGTATTAACAGAATCCATGACTGGAGACACCTGAACTCCATAGTTTGGGCTCAATGTCCATTCTCTCTCTTTCTTTTATGAACATCAGGAACCTATTTACTGAAGAATATCGGACACAAGAGAAAAGTAATGGAATCCCTTTTTGCACAATGCTGGCTGTGTCGAATCTTCTGGCCTCCTGCGGATATTGCAGGACAGGAGAAGTGGGACTGTGCAGAGTCCATACATACAGAATAAGGACAGATACTGAGTATGACACCCGGCATCCGGGACAGGAGAAGTGGGACAGATACTGAGAATGGGAGAGGGGTTCACGTACTGCGGGCCATATAGTGATTCTGCTTGGAGTGGGATGACCCTATTGACATTAATGATAGAGCTCTTTACTCATGAAGCTCCAAAGACAGGACTGATGTTGGAAGAAAAGACCTGGCTCCCATGTTAGATCCCACATTGGGCACCAAAAAGAAGACCTGACTCACCATCAGCATTCCTGTTCATCTCAAAGGTGTTCAGTAGGGTTGAGGTCAAGACTTTGTGCAGGACTGTGAAGTTCCTCCACAACAAACTGGTCAAACCATGTCTTTATGGAGCCGGCTTTGTACACAGGGGACAGTCATGGTAGAACAGGAAAAGGTCTTCACCAAACTGTGACCCCAAGGTTGGAAGAGCACGATTGTCTATCATGTCTTTGTACGATGGAGTATTAACAGAATCCATGACTGGAGACACCTGAACTCCATAGTTTGGGCTCAATGTCCATTCTCTCTCTTTCTTTTATGAACATCAGGAACCTATTTACTGAAGAATATCGGATACAAGAGAAAAGTAATGGAATCCCTGTTCGCACAATGCTGGCTGTGTCGGATCTCCGGGCCTCCTGTGGATATTGCAGGACAGGAGAAGTGGGACTATGCAGTCCATACATACCAAATAAGGACAGATACTGAGAATGGGAGAGGGGTTCACGTACTGTGGGCCATATAGTGATTCTGCTTGGAGTGGGATGACCCTATTGACGTTATTGATAGAGCTCTTTACTCATGAAGCTCCAAAGACAGGACTGATGTTGGAAGAGAAGACCTGGCTCCCATGTTGGATCCCACATTGGGCACCAAAAAGAAGACTCGACTCACCATCAGCATTCCTGTTCATCTCAAAGGTGTTCAGTGGGGTTGAGGTCAAGACTTTGTGCAGGACACTGTTGTTCCTCCACATCAAACTGGTCAAACCATCATGTCTTTATGGAGCCAGCTTTGTACACAGGGCACCGTCATGGTAGAACAGAAAAAGGTCTTCACCAAACTGTGACCACAAAATTGGCACAGCGCGATTGTCTATCATGTCTTTGTACGATGGAGTATTAACAGAATCCATGACTGGGGACACCTGAACTCCATAGTTTGGGGTCAAGGTCCATTCTTTCTCTTTCTTTTATGAACATCAGGAACCTATTTACTGAAGAATATCGGATACAAGAGAAAAGTAATGGAATCCCTTTTCGCACAATGCTGGCTGTGATGGATCTCCGGGCCTCCTGTGGATATTGCATAACAGGAGAAGTGGGACTGTGCAGAGTCCATACATACAAAATAAGGACAGATACCGAGAATGATACCCGGCATCCAGGACAGGGGAAGTGGGACAGATACTGAGAATGGGAGAGGGGTTCACGTACTGCGGGCCATTTAGTTATTCTGCTTGGACTGGGATGACCCTATTGACGTTATTGATAGAGCTCTTTACTCATGAACCTCCAAAGACAGGACTGATGTTGGAAGTGAAGACCTGGCTCCCATGTTGGACCGCACATTGGGCACCAAAAAGAAGACCCGACTCACCATCAGCATTCCTGTTCATCTCAAAAGTGTTCAGTAGGGTTGAGGTCAAGACTTTGAGCAGGACACTGGAGTCCCTCCACACCAAACTGGTCAAACCATCATGTCTTTATGGAGCCGGCTTTGTACACAGGGGAACAGTCATGGTAGAACAGGAAAAGGTCTTCACCAAACTATTACCCCAAGGTTGGAGGAGCACAATTGTTTATCATGTCTTTGTATGATGGAGTATTAACAGAATCCATGACTGGAGACACCTGAACTCCATAGTTTGGGGTCAAGGTCCATTCTCTCTCTTTCTTTTATGAACATCAGGAACCTATTTACTGAAGAATATCGGATACAAGAGAAAAGTAATGGAATCCCTGTTCGCACAATGCTGGCTGTGTCGGATCTCCGGGCCTGCTGTGGATATTGCAGGACAGGAGAAGTGGGACTGTGCAGAGTCCATACCAACAGAATAAGGACAGATACCGAGTATGACACCCGGCATCCAGGACAGGAGAAGTGGGACAGATACTGAGAATGGGAGAGGGGTTCACGTACTGCGTGCCATATAGTGATTCTGCTTGGAGTGGGATGACCCTATTGACATTATTGATAGAGCTCTTTACTCATGAAGCTCCAAAGACAGGACTGATGTTGGAAGAGAAGACCTGACAACCATGTTGGATCCCACATTGGGCACCAAAAAGAAGACCCGACTCACCATCAGCATTCCTGTTCATCTCAAAGGTGTTCAGTAGGGTTGAGGTCAAGACTTTGAGCAGGACACTGGAGTTCCTCCACACCAAACTGGTCAAACCATCATGTCTATGGAGCCAGCTTTGTACACAGGGGACAGTGATGGTAGAACAGCAGACCTGGCTCCCATGTTGGATCCCACATTGGGCACCAAAACGAAGACCCGACTCACCATCAGTATTCCTGTTAATCTCAAAGGTGTTCAGTAGGGTGGAGGTTAGGGCTCTGTGCAGGACATTGAAGTTCCTTCACACCAAACTGGTCCTCCATGTCTTTATGGAGCCGGCTTTGTACACAGGGGCACCGTCATGGTAGAAAAGAAAAAGATCTTCACCAAACTGTTACCACAAGGTTGGCAGAGCGCGATTGTCTATCATGTCTTTGTACGATGGAGTATTAACAGAATCCATGACTGGAGACACCTGAACTCCATAGTTTGGGGTCAAGGTCCATTCTTTCTCTTTCTTTTATGAACATCAGGAACCTATTTACTGAAGAATATCGGATACAAGAGAAAAGTAATGGAATCCCTGTTCACACAATGCTGGCTGTGTCGGATCTCCTGGCCTCCTGCTGATATTGGACAGCGTAGATTCTCTCCAGTTCATGCTGTACAAAGGCAAAAACCCATTTAAAGGGTCTGATCCATTGTTATGGATTCTATTAAATGGGAGCGGAAATCGAGGAGCGGTAAAACGTCGCCATTACAACACATCAACAAGCTTTCAAGCCGTCTCGAAGGTTAAATATTGGGGAAGAAAGCAATTTCTCCTGTCTGCGCGGCTCAGCGGCGTGCTAGATTGCGTCGCAGAATGTTTTGTGGAGGGTACGCGGTGAAGTGCGCTAATCATTCCCCACCGGTAAGAATCTCGGCTTCCCTAACCTCGGGCTTCCCGAACGCCAAATCGGTACAAATAACCACCATGACCTGCGACTGGGAAGGAAAAGCGGAAGATAAATCTGTTCCCGGATGGAGGACGCCAGGAAATAACAAGATAAAAACTCGTGGATGACCGCCTGGCGAAGACGTTTTCCCGTCGCCGGCTTATCAAACGAAAGAATTCTTTTTTTTTTCTCCAGATCGCCCGGCGTTGACATTGAGAAAATGAGCTATCAAGCGCCATGATTAAGCATCGGCTGACATAATTGTCGTGCGGCCAGCTGCCTGCTGCAACGCTGAAGCAATTTTTTTTTTTTCTTTGAAGCGACGCGGTACGGCTCACTAGCAATACTCCATCTGAACAGGTTGTTGCTGCTAGCTAGAGAAACAAGGCTTGAAATTAACTTTTTCCAATCCGCGGACAAAATTAAACAGAGTTGTTTGAGGCGCTCGGCCGCGAGATGAACGGGATCTGCTGGAAATTGCATTCTTCTTTCCATTTCGCTGAGAGGCCATAAAAAGTGACTCCGACCCAAATGTGTCCCCGAAATGCTGCCGAAAGTCAGGTGTTGAGATGTCAGATGGTCAAAGGAAAGGCCGACGGAGAGAGAGGAGGCCGAACGTGACACCCAGGGCGGGAGTGGTCCATACATATAGAATACTGACACCCGGCATCCGGGACAGAAGTGGGACTGTGCAGAGTCCATACATACAGAATACTGAGAATGACACCCGGCATCCGGGACAGAAGTGGGACTGTGCAGAGTCCATACATACAGAATACTGAGAATGACACCCGGCATCCGGGACAGAAGTGGGACTGTGCAGAGTCCATACATACAGAATACTGATAATGACACCCGGCATCCAGGACAGGAGAACTGGGACTGTGCAGAGTCCATACATACAGAATGGGGACAGATGGCGAGAATGACACCCGGCATCCGGGACAGGAGAACTGGGACTGTGCAGAGTCCATACATACAGAATAAGAGGAGATACCGAGAATGACACCCGGCATCCGGGATAGGAGAAGTGGGACTGTGCAGAGTCCATACATACAGAATAGGGACAGATACCGAGAATGACACCCGGCATCCAGGATAGGAGAAGTGGGACTGTGCAGAGTCCATACATACAGAATAGGGACAGATACCGAGAATGACACCCGGCATCCAGGACAGGAGAAGTGGGACTGTGCAGAGTGCATACATACAGAATACTGAGCATGACACCCGGTATCCGGGACAGGAGAAGTGGGACTGTGCAGAGTCCAGTTATAGAAGTAATAATGAGCCATGGTGTCACACCCAATGATGGCTGATTATACGGGTGACACCGGAACGACGCCATCTTCTCTCCTCACATTGGACTCCGCCTATCGGGGGCCCATTGTGAAGTCCCCGAACGTTCAGGACCAGACAGATCAGACTTGTGTCCTCTATCATCAGATACAATGTATCCAGAGACCAGGATGTATCCGTTCAGTAAGAAGAGAACACGGGATTCTTCAACCAACGGAGGCCGTACACACGTCAATCAATATCCATTTGTTTCCCAATCAATCTGATAGGAATAATCCATCTGTACTCCACATCGATCGACAGGCCCCAATCAGGGGAGCGGATTTCAATCGATAGTTAAAGGGCGACTCCACTTTTGAGGGAAAACAATAGCAAATAAAAAAGATTCTGAGATTTCAGAAAGGGGTGGAGTCCGGCGGACTGGGCAGGTGGTGGGGGGGAGGGGCAGGGTGTTCCCAGGCTCTCTCATGCTCTGATTGGGTAATTCTATCGGTGATAAGAAACATGGAAGAAAAATATATTTGAAATGTTACAATTTTGGCCGTATTCAATATATTTTTTTTAAAAATTACTTTTTTATATGTTAAAAAAATCTGAAGAATATATTTAAGAAAAATATTTTTCATATATTTTGTAATATATAAAAAACAAAAACAAATATATATTGAATACGGACAAAATTGTAACATTTCAAATATATTTTTCTTCCATGTGGGAATGTTTCGGATCACTGATGGAATTACCCAATCAGAGCATGAGAGAGCCTGGGAACACCCTGCCCCTTCCCCCCCCCCCTCACCACCACCACCTGCCCAGTGCACCAGACTCCACCCCTTTCTGAATTCTCACTTTTAGGTGGACTGACCCTTTAAGTCGGTTTTTTGTTTTTTTTTTTCAGTTCTGGATGGCGGCGGAAAGAAGATTAAATAATGAGAGTGTTTAGGCGCACGGAGATGGGGGCCCCGTTCTGCGAGGCGAGGAAGGCGTGCGATTTAATTTAGTGATAGCGGCGATCTAGGACGAGATTGGGGAGGGAAGACTTTACGGCGCAGAAGAGTCCGAGATAAATGTATTAATTAAGACGAAGTTGGCGAAGTTAATCCAATATTTCCTGTAAACTTAATTAGTTTGGAGCCAGAAAAGCTGCGCCGGGTGCAAGAGGCCTAATTATCGCACGTGCGAGCCGCCGGCTGTGAGCTTCTATTATTTATGCCGCACGTAAAAAAAATTAAAAACAACAAAAATAACAAACAGTTCTCGGAGTTTTCCGTGGCGGAAAGAAGTACGCGTCTCTGGAAACTTTCACCTCCGATCTACTTAAAGGGGAACTCCACCCCGATATCAATTACCTTTATTAGCATTTAGGATCATCGCAGTCTGCCTGTGTGGCATGGCAGCAGAAAAAGATCGAGCCATCGATTTCCTCGATTTTTTTTTTTGCCTTTTTTGTCTGAATGTAGATCTATGTTTTCCCCAACATGTTTAAATTTTACTTAGTCCAGGTTCACACCCATGCGTGTTGCGATCCATGTGCTTCTCCGCGGGTCATTTTGCATTTTTGATGCGGTTTTTTGTTTCGTTTTTTTTTCCTATAGGAAAGTATTGCCCACATGGAAGAAAAATATATTTGAAATATATTTTTTAAACATTCTTCCCAAATATATTGACATATATTGGAAATGCTACAATTTTGGCCTTATTCAATACATTTCAAAATATATATTAAAAAAAAAAAATTATATATATATATGTGTGTGTGTGTATATATATAATATATGCTGTATGTTGAAATGCATTTTTATTACAAAATATATGAAGAATATTTTTAACCCCTCGCCTACCAGGCACTTCTACCCCCTTCCTGCCTACCGGGCACTTCTACGCCCTTCCTGCCTACAGGACACTTCTACCCCCTTCCTGCCTACAGGGCACTTCTACCCCCTTCCTGCCTACAGGGCACTTCTACCCCCTTCCTGCCTACCGGGCACTTCTACCCCCTTCCTGCCTACCGGGCACTTCTACCCCCTTCCTGCCTACCGGACACTTCTACCCCCTTCCTGCCCACCGGGCACTTCTACCCCCTTCCTGCCTACAGGGCACTTCTACCCCCTTCCTGCCCACCGAACACTTCTACCCCCTTCCTGCCTACCGGGCACTTCTACCCCCTTCCTGCCTACCGGACACTTCTACCCCCTTCCTGCCTACCGGGCACTTCTACCCCCTTCCTGCCTACAGGGCACTTCTACCCCCTTCCTGCCCACCGAACACTTCTACCCCCTTCTTGCCTACCGGGCACTTCTACCCCCTTCCTGCCTACCAGACACTTCTACCCCCTTCCTGCCTACAGGACACTTCTACCCCCTTCCTGCCTACTGGGCACTTCTACCCCCTTCCTGCCTACCGGGCACTTCTACCCCCTTCCTACCTACAGGGCACTTCTACCCCCTTCCTGCCTACCAGGCACTTCTACCCCCTTCCTGCCTACAGGGCACTTCTACCCCCTTCCTGCCTACCGGGCACTTCTACCCCCTTCCTGCCTACAGGGCACTTCTACCCCAGCTCAGATCATCTCCCTTAAAATCCCCCCACCCCTCCGCATAAATCCCCACCCCCCATCACCCTTCACTCACAAAGTCCCTGACCCTTAAATTCCACCTTCCAGCACAAATCCTCCCCCAAATCCCCCCTCTTATCGCTAATCTTCACACCCAAAACACCAATATTATCTATCCCCCCCCCCGCCAACCCCTGTTGGTTTGTCCCCCAGTACAATTACCCCCCCCACCAACCCCTGTTGATCTGTCCCCAGTACAATTTCCCCCCCCCCCGCCAACCCCTGTTGGTCTGTCCCCCAGTACAATTACCCCCCTGCCAACCCCTGTTGGTCTGGCCCCTCAGCACACTTACCCCCCCGCCAACCCCTGTTGGTCTGTCCGCCAGTACAATTTCCCCCCCGCCAACCCCTGTTGGTCTGTCCCCCAGTACAATTACCCCCCCCGCCAACCCCTGTTGATCTGTCCCCAGTACAATTTCCCACCCCCCCGCCAACCCCTGTTGGTCTGTCCCCCAGTACAATTACCCCCCCTGCCAACCCCTGTTGGTCTGTCCGCCAGTACAATTTCCCCCCCGCCAACCCCTGTTGGTCTGTCCCCCAGTACAATTCCTCCCCCCCATGAAGATGCAGTGCAGCATGGGAGATCTCCTCCCTCTCATGCTCCTCCTCCTGCTTGTCATATGACACCTCAGAGCCGAGGAGGAGCCTAGGGGAGCTTTCCTCAACTCTGTGACAGCGGCAGCCGGCAAAGGGAGGTTCTCCGTCTTGTGTGCCGCCATTCTATATATTATCTCCACCCAGGCCTGCTGTGAGAAACCATGGGGCCCCATACAGCCAACCTGACCCCTCCCCTCCAACCCCTCCCCCCACAGTTTACTATTAGTTATAAATGAACACAGTGAGTGATCAGTACCAATCACTCATTGTGGCGATTCAGGAAAGGAATGGGCTGGTAAATGTGACATATTTCCCCCTTCCCCCACTCTCCATCCTGAAGGGGAAACCTATGGTGCACAGGGAGGGAGATGAGTGTGTGGAGGGGGGGGGGGCAATTACTGGAACCCATCCCCTGTATGTCTCCTTCAGCAGCAGCTGAAAACCAGCAAAAGGGGGAGGAGAAGAATCTGGCATTTAGCTGCTGCAGAGAGAACCACACAGGGGATCGGTTCCAGTAAACTGCCCCCCCAAAAGAAGGGATGGAAGAAGGGATACATGCAGCATGGGGACCAGGTGGGATCTGAGAGAGGCTTGATGGTGTATGTAGAGCCTGATTCTCCTTCCCGGGGGTGTCCGGAGCTGTGAAGGTGAGGGTTTTCTCTCTCGCAGGGTGGGGGTTGCCAGTGTATTGGTGGTGGTGGTGGTAGTGGTAGTGGCTCTCTTGGGTGGGGTGTGGGGGCTGAGGTGTTGTTGGTCAATGTCAGGGTCTCTTCATGGGGGAGGGGGGTGTTGGTCAATGTCAGGCTCTGTTCATGGGGGAGGGGGGTGTTGGTCAGTTTCAGGTGTCAGGGTCTCTTCATGGGAGAGGGGGGTGTTGATCGGTTCTGGCTTTCTTCATGGGAGAGGGGGGTGTTGGTCGGTGTCAGGCTCTCTTCATGGAGGAGGGGGGTGTTGGTTGGTGTCAGGCTCTCTTCATGGGGGAGGGGGGTGTTGGTTGGTGTCAGGGTCTCTTCATGGGGGAGGGGGTGTTGGTCAATGCAAGGCTCTCTCCATGGGGGAGGGGGGTGTTGGTCGGTTCTGGCTTTCTTCATGGGAGAGGGGGGTGTTGGTCAGTGTCAGGGTCTCTTCATGGGGGAGGGGGATGTTGGCCAATATCAGGTTCTCTTCATGGGGGAGGGGGGTGTTGGTCGGTGTCAGGTTCTCTTCATGGGGGAGGGGGGTGTTGGCCAATATCAGGTTCTCTTCATGGGGGAGGGGGGTGTTGGTCGGTGTCAGGTTCTCTTCATGGGGGAGGGGGGTGTTGGTCGGTGTCAGGGTCTCTTCATGGGGGAGGGGGTGTTGGCCAATAACAGGTTCTCTTCATGGGGGAGGGGGTGTTGGTCAATGTCAGGCTCTCTTCATGGGGGAGGGGGTGTTGGTCAATGTCAGGCTCTCTTCATGGGGGAGGGTCGTTTTGGTTGGTATCAGGGTCACTTCATGGGGGAGGGAGGTGTTGGTCTTTGTCAGGGTCTCTTCATGGGGGAGGGGGTGTTGGTCAATGGCAGGCTCTCTTCATGGGGGAGGGGTGTTTTGGTTGGTGTCAGGGTCTCTTCATGGGGGAGGCGGGTGTTGGTCGGTGTCAGGGTCTCTCTGTGGGGCGGGGGGGGGAGGGAGAAGAAGCCAGCATTTGGCTGCTGCAAAGAGAACCACACAGGGGATCGGTTCCAGTAATTGCCCCCCCTACCGTGCCATGCCAATCTCCCTTCCAATTCTCCCCCCGTCTGGCCTGGGCCCCATACAGGAGGACCGGTGGTACCCCCTTACCCATGGCCCTGTCTCCTCCCACAGAGCTACATGTGGATCTCCCGACTCCGAGTCCGAGCTCTAATCCAGAGATACCAAGACCTCGACTTTCCACTGCAGATTACTAGGCAACAGTCCAGGATCTCAGCTGCGTTCTCCAACTCTCCGAATCTCTTTTTCCCGGCTGACGAAGATCATTTCAAACTTGCTAAACTCTGTTTATTTGCTTTCTTTTGGCTGCTGTAAATACCGGAATTGGGAAGAAAAAAAAGAGTGATCTACAGTAAACACGCACTTCAGATTTCCATCATTCTGCTCCTAATCCTCCATCGCGTTTCCCCGGAGGGCCTCCGCCAGCCTCTGTACCGCCGCGCTTATCCGCAAGTGAACATTTTAGTCAAAAGCGAAATAATGTATTCATTGAAAAGATTACCTACAATTATCATGCCTGCTAAAGAGCCGTGTTTAATTAGATTGTGGAAGTTGTTGAAATTTCAAGTCGTGTTTGTATAATTTCCTGCTATAACACTTAACGGGTTGCAAACGCGCTTGTAATTGGGTCTCGCGGTTTATTTACCGAGCGACATTTTTTTTTTTCCTTTTTTTTTTCTTACCTCTTTGAAAAAGACGACGTTCTGGGTTTTAGTGGCGGCGCAACGTAATTTCTAATCAAGGCAAATTAGCCCCTGATAGGAAAAAGAAAAAGCCTCATCGCGGTAATAAAATGCAGACGCACGTTTCGTGGACCTGTCGCGCCATATGCGAGGTAATTAGCGCGCTATGAGCCCTTCATAAAAAAACACAAAACAAAATATATTTATTAGTCTGTAAACAAATGAAGATGAAAATGAGCTCGGCGAATCCATTAATTTTACTGACAAGACAACGAGGAGCCGAACGACCCCCCGAGCAGGTGGCTGCGTCCTCTGCAGGACATCGGTCATGCCGAGGGTTTAAATAGGTTTTCATGGCTTCGGGGACGCGTGGTGTGGGTGGATGTTGCTGAGAGGAGGGGAGGCGGAGATGCTTCGCAGGGAAAAAAAAGTTGGGAAATTTCAGCCCAAATTACCTACATAATAATAAAAATAATAATTGTAGCACTTGCCCCGTAGGAGTCGCTAAGTTTTTGGGTCCCCCTGCAATCCTGCACAGCCAGGCAACATTCCTCTTCTCCTTCTTCTCCTCCTGCTTCTCCTTCTCCTCATTCTTCTCCTTCTCCTCCTTCTTCTCCTTCTCCTCCTTCTTCTCCTTCTTCTCCTTCTCCTCATACTTCTCCTTCTCCTCCTTCTCCTTCTCCTTCCCCTTTTTCTCCTTCTTCTCCTCCTTCTTCTCCTCCTCCTCCTTCTTCTCCTTCTCCTCCTTCTTCTCCTTCTCCTCCTTCTTCTCCTTCTCTTTCTTCTCCTTCTCCTTCTCCTCCTTCTTCTCCTTCTTCTCCTTCTCCTTCTTCTCCTTCTCCTTCTTCTCCTCCTTCTCCTCCTTCTTCTCCTTCTTCTCCTTCTTCTCCTTCCCCTTCTTCTCCTTCTTCTCCTCCTTCTTCTCCTTCTCCTTCTTATCCTTCTTCTCCTTCTCCTTCTCCTTCTTATCCTTCTCCTCCTTCTTCTCCTTCTTCTCCTTCTCCTCCTTCTCCTTCTCCCTCTTCTCCTTCTCCCTCTTCTCCTTCTTCTCCTTCTTCTCCTTCTCCTTCTTCTCCTTCTCCTCCTTCTTCTCCTTCTTCTCCTTCTCCTCCTTCTTCTCCTTCCCCTTCTTCTCCTTCTTCTCCTCCTTCTTCTCCTTCTCCTCCTTCTCCTTCTCCTCCTTCTTCTCCTTCTTATCCTTCTCCTCCTTCTTCTCCTTCTCCTCCTTCTTCTCCTACTTCTCCTTCTCCTCCTTCTTCTCCTTCTCCTCCTTCTTCTCCTTCTCCTTCTTCTCCTTCTCCTCCTTCTCCTTCTCCTTCTTCTCATCCTTCTTCTCCTTCCCCTTCTTCTCCTTCTTCTCCTCCTACTTCTCCTTCTCCTCCTTCTTCTCCTTCTTATCCTTCTCCTCCTTCTTCTCCTACTTCTCCTTCTCCTACTTCTTCTCCTTCTCCTAATTCTCCTTCTCCTCCTTCTCCTCCTTCTTCTCCTTCTTATCCTTCTCCTCCTTCTTCTCCTTCTTATCCTTCTCCTCCTTCTTCTCCTACTTCTCCTTCTCCTCCTTCTTCTCCTTCTCCTCCTTCTCCTTCTCCTCCTTCTTCTCCTTCTTATCCTTCTCCTCCTTCTTCTCCTTCTTATCCTTCTCCTCCTTCTTCTCCTACTTCTCCTTCTCCTCCTTCTTCTCCTTCTCCCTCTTCTCCTTCTTCTCCTTCTCCTTCTCCTCCTTCTCCTTCCCCTTCTTCTCCTTCTTCTCCTCCTTCTCCTTCTCTTCCTTCTTCTCCTTCTCCTCCTCCTTCTCCTTCTCCTCCTTCTTCTCCTTCTCCTCCTTCTTCTCCTTCCTCTTCTCCTTCTTCTTCTTCTACTTCTCCTCCTTCTACTTCTCCTCCTTCTACTTCTCCTCCTTCTCCTTCTCCTCCTTCTCCTTCTTCTCCTTCTCCTCCTTCTTCTCCTTCTCCTCCTTCTTCTTCTACTTCTCCTCCTTCTTCTACTTCTCCTTCTTCTTCTCCTTCCTCTTCTCCTCCTTCTCCTCCTCCTCCTTCTCCTTCTCATTCCTCAGGCTTGTTTTTGTGATTTTATTAGGGGGATTAAGTACTTTTTTTTTGCACTAACATACAATTTTCAGGACAAGCTTTCGGGGTATGTCCCATTCTTCAAGGTCAAATACAGCTACAGTCACCTCAAACATTAGGAGTAGAGATGAGCGAATCGAACCAGGCGAAGTGGAATTCGATTCGAATTTCAGGAAAAATTCGATTCGCGCCGAATCCGAATATTAGCCTACTTCGGGTGCGCGAATCGGATTTTTCCCGATCAGCCGGCAAAAGTGTCCCTGCAGAGAGCTCCGCTATTTCTGACAGTTCTCTGACAGTTCCTTCACATGTACAGCGGTTGAAACATTGTATCTATTTGTTTCCATTTAGGATACAGATGTTTTTATTCGGAAACAGATACAATGTTTCAACCGCTGTAAATGTGAAAGTCAGAGAACTGTCAGAAATAGAGGAGCTCTGCAGATACACTTTTTGCCGGTTTGGAATTATTCTTATTTTCATCCTACTTCTTCTTCCTCTTCATCCTCATCCTCTTCTTCTTCTGAGGATGAGGATGAAGAAGAAGAAGAAGAAGAAGAAGAAGAAGTAGGATGAAAATAAGAAGAATTCCAAGCCGGCAAAAAGTGTATCTGCAGAGCTCCTCTAAGTGTATCTGCAGAATAGAGGAGCTCTGCAGATACACTTTTTGCCGGCTTGGAATTCTTCTTATTTTCATCCTACTTCTTCTTCTTCTTCCTCTTCATCCTCATCCTCATCCTCTTCTTCTGAGGATGAGGATGAAGAAGAAGAAGAAGAAGAAGTAGGATGAAAATAAGAAGAATTCCAAGCCGGCAAAAAGTGTATCTGCAGAGCTCCTCTATTCTGCAGATACACTTAGAGGAGCTCTGCAGATACACTTTTTGCCGGCTTGGAATTCTTCTTATTTTCATCCTACTTCTTCTTCTTCATCCTCATCCTCAGAAGAAGAAGAAGAGGATGAGGATGAAGAAGAAGAAGAAGAAGTAGGATGAAAATAAGAAGAATTCCAAGCCGGCAAAAAGTGTATCTGCAGAGCTCCGCTAAGTGTATCTGCAGAGCTCCACTATTTCTGACAGTTCTGTGACATTCCCTCCATACAGCGGTTGAAACATTGTATCTATTTGTTTCCATTTATGGAAACAAATAGATACAATGTTTCAACCGCTGTATGGAGGGAATGTCACAGAACTGTCAGAAATAGCCTATTTCTGACAGTTCTCTGACATTCACTCCATACAGCGGTTGAAACATAGCCTATGTTTCAACCGCTGTATCTATCTGCAGAGCTCCGCTAAGTGTATCTGCAGAGCTCCGCTATTTCTGACAGTTCTGTGACATTCCCTCCATACAGCGGTTGAAACATTGTATCTATTTGTTTCCTTCTCCTTCTTCTCATCCTTCTCCTTCTTCTCATCCTTCTCCTTCTCCTTCTTCTCATCCTTCTTCTCATCCTTCTCCTTCTTCTCATCCTTCTCCTTCTTCTCATCCTTCTTCTCATCCTTCTCCTTCTCCTTCTTCTCATCCTTCTCCTTCTCCTTCTTCTCATCCTTCTCCTTCTCCTTCTTCTCATCCTTCTCCTTCTCCTTCTTCTCATCCTTCTCCTTCTTCTCATCCTTCTCCTTCTCCTTCTCCTTCTTCTCATCCTTCTCCTTCTTCTCATCCTTCTTCTCATCCTTCTCCTGCTTCTCATCCTTCTTCTCATCCTTCTCCTTCTTCTCATCCTTCTCCTTCTTCTCATCCTTCTTCTTCTTCTCATCCTTCTTCTTCTCATCCTTCTCCTTCTTCTCATCCTTCTTCTCATCCTTCTTCTCATCCTTCTCCTTCTTCTCATCCTTCTCCTTCTTCTCATCCTTCTCCTTCTCCTTCTTCTCATCCTTCTCCTTCTTCTCATCCTTCTCCTTCTTCTCATTCTTCTCCTTCTTCTCATCCTTCTCCTTCTCCTTCTTCTCATCCTTCTCCTTCTTCTCATCCTTCTCCTTCTCCTTCTTCTCATCCTTCTCCTTCTTCTCATCCTTCTCCTTCTCCTTCTTCTCATCCTTCTCCTTCTCCTTCTTCTCATCCTTCTCCTTCTTCTCATCCTTCTCCTTCTTCTCATCCTTCTCCTTCTTCTCATCCTTCTCCTTCTCCTTCTTCTCATCCTTCTCCTTCTCCTTCTCCTTCTTCTCATCCTTCTCCTTCTTCTCATCCTTCTCCTTCTCCTTCTCCTCATCCTTCTCCTTCTCCTTCTTCTCATCCTTCTCCTTCTTCTCATCCTTCTCCTTCTCCTTCTCCTTGTCCTTCCTCATCTCCAAGGGCATTTAAATTAAAGGTACAGTGTTCTGCACTAATTTAAAGGCTCTCTGAAGCCTAGAAACCCTTTTAATAAGTTAAATTCGTAGCGAATTAATTCGCATCGAATCAAATTTCTTCCTCAAATTCGGCGAATCAGCCGAATCGAATTTTTGAATAATTCTCTCATCTCTAATTAGGAGTATTGAACTTTGATGGGGTTGAAGGATGCATGGGATGCCCGAGGAACTGTGCAAACTATGTGCCAGTCTATGGACCATAAGCAAAAATCTGTCTATACTTTGAGAGCGTTCCCGCTGTCCAGTCTATCTCCTCAGACCCCAGATGAATCGTCTTCTTCATCCAGTAGTATACTAAGGGTATTCCTTGGGCAAGGGGATCCAGAAGCTGCCAAAGAATAAACAGTCCCAGCCGAGGAGCTACACTATATTGCCAAAAATATTGGGCCCGCCCTCCAAATCATGTGATTCAGGTGTTCCAATCCCCTCCATGGACACAGGTGTATACAATCAAGTCCCTAGGCATGCAGACGGCTTCTACAAACATTGGTGAAAGTGCGCAGAAGTTGCCAACTGTCTGCAGAGTCAATAGCTAAAGACCTCCAAACTTGGTGTGGCCTTCAGATGAGCCCAACAACAGTGTGTAGAGAGCTTCATGGAATGGGTTTCCATGGCCGAGCAGCTGCATCCAAGCCTTCCATCACCAAGTGCAATGCAAAGCGTTGGATGCCGTGGTGTAAAGCACGCCGCCACTGGACTCTAGAGCAGAGGAGGCGTGTTCTCTGGAGTGACCAATCACGCTTCTTTGTCTGGCAATCCGATGGACATGTATGGGTTTGGCGGTTGCCAGGAGAAAGGTACTTGCCTGACTGCATTGTGCCAAGTGTAAAGTTTGGTGGAGGGGGGATTATGGTGTGGGGGTGTTTTTCAGGGATTGGGCTTGGCCCCCTAGTTCCAGTGAATGGAACTCTTAAGGCAACAATTGGACAATTTCATGCTCCCATCTTTGTGGGAGGAGTTTGGGGATGGCCCCTTCCTGTTCTAACATGACTGCGCACCAGTGCACAAAGCAAGGTCCATAAAGACATGGAGGAGCCAGTTTGGGGTGGAGGAACTTGACTGTCCTGCACAGAGTCCTGACCTCAACCCCACAGAACACCTCTGGGATGAATTAGAGTGAAGACTGCGAGCCAGGCCTCCTCCCCCGACATCAGTGCCTGACCTGACAAATGTGCTTCTGGAAGAATGGTCCAACCTTCCCATAGACACCCTCCTAAACCTTGTGGACGGCCTTCCCAGAAGAGTTGAAGCTGTTATAGCTGCAAAGGGCGGGGCCAACTCAATATTGAACCCTACGGACTAAGACTGGGGGGCCATGAAAGGTCATGTGTATGGAAAGGGCGGGGCCAACTCAATATTGATCCCTACGGACTAAGACTGGGAGGCCATTAAAGGTCATGTGCGTGGAAAGGGCGGGGCCAACTCAATATTGAACCCTACGGACTAAGACTGGGGGGCCATTAAAGGTCATGTGTGTGGAAAGGGCGGGGCCAACTCAATATTGACACCTACGGACTAAGACTGGGAGGGGCCATTAAAGGTCATGTGGGTGGAAAGGCAGGCGGCCCAATACTTTTGGCTATATAGTGTAGTTGGATTCTCCACCTGACTGCTCTCTCCCCATATTCAGCCCAGGGGGTGTAAGGTTACTCACACTGTCCTTCCCTATAGCTTTGTGGGTTGGTGGCTACCTTCAGGCCTTCCTCTGGGCTGGCTCCTTCCCTGCTTTTCAGGCTGTCCTTCTTAATAAACTGTGGCACATTGGAGGTCCCCTATTCCAGAACCTGCCTGTTGGTAGGCCCCTTCCCTGGGCCCCCTCCTAGGCGCCACACTCCAGCCTCCTACTCCATCCTCCACCCGACACTCTGACTACTTCCTGCTGATCAGACTCAATCATATCTGAGGGCTGTCCTGACCCCATGCCAAGCCTCTTGCTTGCGGATTGGTCAAGTTCCTTCAGACATGCAGATCAATCCCTCTTCGCACCCATCCACTGCTTTCTAGAAACTTCTCAAGCTTCTAGAGCAGGGGGAGGTATCAGGGAACTGACCTGCAGAGCCCTCAGCCCTGACTTGGAGTAACCTGGCTGACTCATCCCAGGTTGCGATTCGGCCTCTGCCTAAAAAAACCTAGCTAGCCCCCCCCGGCTAGAGGGGTGTACATAATAATAATAATGATGAGTTTAACCCCTTTCCACCTGACCAGCATCTCTTTACACAGTTCTGAACACCTGGTGGGGGAAGGTGGGAGGGGTCAGCAGTCATGGGACCACTGTCACTGTGGTCATATGATCGGAAGCTTGTACCAGACTTGTCAAAAACTTAGTTTTTCACTTTATTTGTTTGTGAATGGAGGGGAGGGCAGTATCTGGGGGACCCCTTAATGTAAAGGAGGCTTCAAGATTCCAATAAGCCTTCCACATGCAGACCCCCCACAACCACTGAGCCAGGGTTGTGGGGAAGAGGACCTTGACCTCATCAACATGGTCTTCCCCTGGTAAGGTAAACCTCCCAACCCCCACCCGCCCCCAGTCCTTTCTGTGAGGAACGGAAGTGTGGGTAACCAGTGCTGGAGTGTAGGTAGCCACAACTTCTGTCAGATGAGGAAGTCGAAATTATTTAGGGATTTATGTATAGGTAGGCAAAGGATATCCTCCATTTAATTGGAATCCAGTGTAGGGAACAAAGATTTCAGGTGATGTGGCAGCGATGGGGTTGGTGGGTGGGTAGCCTGGTGTGAGGCAACCTGCATACTTACCTGTCAGCCAGTGACCCTCAGTATCTCCTGGATTCCTCTCCATGGCACCTTGTGGACACGGTGCTGCTCCTCTTGTTCTTGGCTATTGTCCCAATTGCTGGACAACAGTACACAGCCTCCCAGCTCCTCTTAGCATTTACTTGCTACTACCCTGTAGTTTTTCATCATTTGATGCGCAGTGGGTCTTGACACCCCCCCCCAGCTCTGGGATCCGTCCTTGATGCAAGAGGCAGCCTTTTTAATCCTCATCTCCTTGTGCCTTTGCTCTTGTGATTGCGCTTCCCACTGACCAACCACTCCTGACTAGTTTGTTTCTTCTTGTTTCTGCATTGACGGATTCCTCTACTGTCTGCTGCCTGCCCTGACCTTTGCTGCATTATCTGATTCCTCTTCTGTCTGCCACCTGCCCTGACCTTTGCTGCATTCTCAGATTCATCTACTGTCTGCTGCCCACCCTGACCTTTGCTACATTCTCAGATTCATCTACTGTCTGCTGCCTGTCCTGACCTTTGCTGCATTCTCAGATTCATCTACTGTCTGCTGCCTGCCCTGACCTTTGCTGCATTCTCAGATTCCTCTACTGTCTGCCACCTGCCCCGACCTTTGCTGCATTCTCAGATTCATCTACTGTCTGCTGCCTGCCCTGACCTTTTCTGTATTATCTGATTCCTCTACTGTCTGCCGTGACATTTGCTGCATTCTCAGATTTATCTGCTGTCTGCTGCCTGATCTGACCTTTGCTACATTCTCAGATTCATCTACTGTCTGCTGCCTACCCTGATCTTTGCTATTTTTTTGGATTCCTCTACTGTCTGCCAACTGCCCCTGACCTTTGCCAAATTACCAAATACTTCTACTGTCTACAGCCTGGCTTGACCTTTCCTGCATTACCAGATTCCTCCACTGTCTGCCACGTGTCATGACCTTTTACATTACCAGATATCTCTACTGTCTGCAGCCTGGTCTGAACTTCATACATTATCTGAATCCTCTACTATCTGCCACCTGCCCTGACCTCTCCTGCATTATCTGATTCCTCTATTGTCTGCCACCTGCCCTGACCTTTCCTGCATTATCAGATTCCTCTACTGTCTGCCACCTGCCCTGACCTTTCCTGCATTATCTGATTCCTCTACTGTCTGCCACCTGCCCTGACCTTTCCTGCATTATCAGATTCCTCTACTGTCTGTCACCCGCCCTGACCTTTGCTGCATTATCTGATTCCTCTATTGTCTGCCACCTGCCCTGACCTTTCCTGCATTATCTGATTCCTCTACTGTCTGCCACCTGCCCTGACCATTGCTACATTATCTGATTCCTCTACTGTCTGCCACCTGCCCTGACCTTTCCTGCATTATCTGATTCCTCTACTGTCTGCCACCTGCCCTGACCTTTCCTGCATTATCTGATTCCTCTACTGTCTCCCACCCGTCCTGACCTTTCTACTTTACCTGATTCCTCTACTGTCTGCTGCCTGCCCTGACTTTTGCTATGATAGCAGATCCCGCTTCTGTCTGCCACCTTCCCTTACCTTTGCAACTTCCACAGATTCTTCTGCTGTTTGCTACCTTCCCTGACCTTTGCTATGGATTCCTCTACTGTCGGCCACCTGTCCTTGCATCCCCAGAGTGCCCTTCATCTCCTTGGCTGTATGGCACATTTACCCTTTTCCCATCATGCTTAGCTTGTGACATTCTATATCCAGAATATATCAGTATGTATTCCGTCCTGCAGAAATCCCAGTACCAGTAGACCAGCTTCTCATCAGAGGATGGAGGCTGCTTTAGGTGGAACTGCATTCGTCTGCTTTCTGCTCTACCCGGAGTGTCTACACCTGGCTGCTGTACCAACTGTAATCCATGTAGTTCTCCCTCAGAGAGGCCATCCTAGAGGGAGTTGCCGTAATCCAGTCTGGATGGTTCAAAAAAACATCACACCCAGGCTGTACCCATAGTCTGAGCTATGGTTTCATTGAACCACCCTTGCCAGGCCACAACCTGGCACTGCTTTTTGGA
Organism: Staurois parvus; assembly: GCF_062004578.1. Classification (NCBI taxonomy): domain Eukaryota; kingdom Metazoa; phylum Chordata; class Amphibia; order Anura; family Ranidae; genus Staurois; species Staurois parvus. Next base: position 160,915 of record NW_028319674.1, on the reverse strand, counting down.
GGCCTACCCCTAGGACCTCCCTCCCCTACCTTCTCCACTTCTATATAACTTAAATGGTATGTAAACCCGAACAACAAACTCCTAACATTTGCTCCCTTTGGTGTGGTAAGTATACCATTGAAAGTGTGTTATCTGATTGATAAGTGTCCTTCAAGAGACTAATGCCAGGCATACACTATGAGATTTTTTTTTTTTGGTTCAGTTCAGCGGGCTAAATGAAAAAAAAAATACTGAGGAGCTATGCGATGTTAGTACAGCGATCACCCCACTGAGCGATTGTGTTCTGACAGGGGGACTGCCCCCCAAGAACACACCGGATGCCAAGCGGCAGATTTTTTTCCAGCATGCCCATTCTACACAGGCTTGACATTCAGCCGGCTAGGCTTAGGGGAAGGCCAGAGGTAGGGACCCCATGGAAGAAGAACTACTTGGCTCCAATATTCCAGTAATACCCAGTCACCAGGATCTTGCTTTCAGGTGCCTTCTAGTGAGGTCTTGGAGACTGGATCCCACAGGTGAAGCCTCGTAGGGTGTTGAAGATAACTTTGGGTGCAGGCCACAGCTGGGACCTCGATGAACATCTACTGGACTCAGTAGAATCTTCTGCAGGTTGGGTGGTGGCTATCCCCCTCCCAGACAGGTGGAATCCCTTCAACAGGAAGACCCTTCTGTTCAGGATTTCCTTCTATTTATCATCCTCTCTAGCCACCTACTGGGTCACTCCACCCAGGGATTGGCTGGCACTCAATGGGCTACCTATTGGACTCTCCCCTCCCCGTGTTCCAGAGTCTTCTGGGAGATAGTCAAATCAGAAGCTTGCGAGACTCAGACCAGCCCAAAGAAATCAACATAATTACAGAGGAGCCAAAAAAAAGTAGATTTCACCTAACAGTCCTAGCAGCCCATCTAGGAGGGGGCTACATGCACTTTAAGTTTTGGGTTCTATTGTAGGAAGGGGCTACATGCACTTTAAGTTTTGTGTTCTATTGTAGGAGGGGGCTACATGCAGTTAAAGTTTTGGGTTCTATTGTAGGAGGGGGCTACATGCGCTTTAAGTTTTGGGTTCGATTGTAGGAGGGGGCTACAAGCGCTTTAAGTTTTGGGTTCTATTGTAGGAGGGGGCTACATGCACTTTAAGTTTTGGGTTCGATTGTAGGAGGGGGCTACATGCACTTTAAGTTTTGGGTTCGATTGTAGGAGGGGGCTACATGCACTTTAAGCTTTGGGTTCGATTGTAGGAGGGGGCTACATGCACTTTAAGCTTTGGATTCTATTGTAGGAGGGGGCTACATGCACTTTAAGTTTTGGGTTCTATTGTAGGAAGGGGCTACATGCACTTTAAGTTTTGGATTCTATTGTAGGAGGGGGCTACATGCACTTTAAGTTTTGGGTTCTATTATAGGAGGGGGCTACATGCGCTTTAAGTTTTGGGTTCGATTGTAGGAGGGGGCTACATGCACTTTAAGTTTTGGATTCTATTGTAGGAGGGGGCTACATGCACTTTAAGTTTTGGGTTCTATTATAGGAGGGGGCTACATGCACTTTAAGTTTTGGGTTCGATTGTAGGAGGGGGCTACATGCGCTTTAAGTTTTGGGTTCGATTGTGGTTAAGGGTCAGGAGCGGACTGACAACTCATGGGGCCCCCGGGCAATAGGGGATCATGGGGCCCCTGTGTCCTTGCCCAAACTCAAAAAAGCCTATGAAAAAGGTACCAGAAGCATCTCATGGGGCCCCCTACTGACCCCGGGCCCTCGGGCAGTGCCTGAGTTTCCAAATGGTCAGTCCACCCCTGTTAAGGGTTCATTGTTAATATTAGGGTAAGTGCTCAGGGTCAAGGAAAATGGTGAATTCAAATTTCAATGGTAAGGTTAAGACTGAAATTTAGAAAATAGCTTTAAATTTGAGATGAGTAAAGAAAAAAATATCAGAAACGGCTTAAAGTGTCAGAAAAGCAGCACTAATAATATTCCTGACCTGTCACAATATACACAATTCTAAGGACTGGTAATCTGCACGGATGCCGGATGCCTGGAATTACATGGAAGAAAAATATATTTTACATTGTACAATTTTGGCCATATTCAGTATATTTCAAAATATATTTTTATATATATATATACTGTATGTTGAAATGTGTTTTTTATATATTACAAAATATATGAAAAATATTTTTTCTTCTTCAGGTTTTTTTTTAACATATAAAAAGTAATTTTAACATATATTTTTACATATATTTGTAAATGCATTCCAAAAATGTAGATTTGTATTTTTAAAGACACACAGTATATTTCGAAATGTATTTTTAAAAATATTTTTCATGTATTTTGTAATAAAAACGCATTTAAACATAAACATATATATATTTGGGAAACATTTTTAAAATATATTTTTCTTCCATGTGGGCTAAACAGGAGGGGAGGACAGAGGAAGATACCTCTTGGGCCCCGATTGGGCTGTTCCAGGTGGGACTGCTTCAGATTAAGGGCGTGGCCTGGGTGTGACCACCCAAAAAATTAGGTATGTCAGATGTGAGCTGGGGGTGAGGATGACGGTGTCCCAGGGATTGGGACTAATATGTTGATAAGTATGAAGCTGTAATCTACCACATTTTTGTTTTTGGGTTTAGATATTGTTCCGCCCCACTTCCATGAAATTTTTCAGTGCTGTATTGAACTGCAGTAAATGTGCGTTTTGAGCCACTACGACTTGTTTACTAGTGTAATTCTGGTAACTTCCTCTGTCCTCCCCTCCTGTTTAGCCCACATGGAAGAAAAACATATTTTAAATATATTTAAAAAGTATTCTTCCCAAATATATTGACATATATTTGAAATACTACAATTTTGGCCGTATTCAATATATTTCAAATAATATTTCAATAAATATAAATATATATATATATATATTGTATGTTTAAATGTGTTTTTATTGAAAAATATTTTTACAAATACATTTTCAAATATACTGTATGTCTTTAAAAGTACAAATCTACATTTTTGGAATGCATTTACAAATATATGTAAAAATATATGTTAAAATGACTGTTTTTAAAAATATTTTTCATATATGTAGTAATATATAAAAAACACATTTCAACATGCAGTGTGTATGTGTGTGTATATATATATATATATATATATATATATATAAAAATATATATATTTTATAAAAATATATTGAATAAGGACAAAATAGTAGTATTTCAAATATATGTCAATATATTTGGGAAGAATATTTTAAAAATATATTTAAAATATATTTTTCTTCCATGTGGGAGTGTCCTCTGGACACAGTGGAACACCGATCGTCGTACGGGACCTCTGTGTGAGGTCCCAATCATGTGATCACTGATTGGCCAATCAGTGGTCACATGAATAGTAGTACACAAGATGTCACTCCTGACATCATTGCTTACTACGTGTGAAATCTGTGAATAATCACAGAGGTCACATGGTACAGGGCCATTCACCGCAGCCTTGTACCATGTGACAAGCTGTGACCAATCACAGCTCTCACAGTATTTCTCAATGGCTTCAGGAATGCAGCCAGAGAGAAAGAGAAATGATTGATGTTACAGCCTTTATGAGTATAAAAGCAATCAGTGTAAAAAAAAAAAATCTTCATCACCCCCCACAAGTAGTACAGTGTCACTATGGTGACCCCACACTGCTAGGGTGACAGTATGTAAAAAAAATCCATAAATAATAATAGAAACAAAAATAAAAATGTAAAAAAAAAATGTTTGAAAATTATAATTTTCGGTTATAAACTAATTTGGATTATGTTTTTTTTTTACTAAAAAGATAACGGAATATATTCTTGCCAAGATTTATGATAAAATATTGTTTATTTGCAAAATTTTATAAGAAAAACACTTTCTTTCAAAATGTTTGGACTTTTTCATTTATATAGCAACAAAAAATAAAGATCCCAGCGGTGAATAAATACCACCAAAATAAAGCTTTATCTGTCTCAAAAAAATGCTAAACAATTCATATGGGTGCAGTGTTGCATGACCGCGCAATTGTCATTCAAAGTGTGATAGCGCTGAAAGCTGAAAATTGGCCTGGACTGGAAGGGGGGGGGGGAAGTGTCCGGACTGGAAGGGGGGGGGGAAGTGTCCGGACTGGAAGGGGGGGGGGGGAAGTGTCCGGACTGGAAGGGGGGAAAGTGTCCAGACTGGAAGGGGGTGAAAGCGTCCGGACAGGAAGGGGGGTGAAAGCGTCCGGACTGGAAGGGGGTGAAAGCGTCCGGACTGGAAGGGGGGTGAAAGCGTCCGGACTGGAAGGGGGGTAAAGTGTCCGGACTGGAAGGGGGTGAAAGCGTCCGGACTGGAAGGGGGGAAAGCGTCCGGACTGGAAGGGGGGGAAAGCGTCCGGACTGGAAGGGGGTGAAAGCGTCCGGACTGGAAGGGGGTGAAAGCGTCCGGACTGGAAGGGGGGGAAAGCGTCCGGACTGGAAGGGGGTGAAAGCGTCCGGACTGGAAGGGGGGTGAAAGTGTCCGGACTGGAAGGAGGGGAAAGTGTCCGGACTGGAAGGGGGGGAAAGCGTCCGGACTGGAAGGGGGGAAAGTGTCCGGACTGGAAGGGGGGGAAAGCGTCCGGACTGGAAGGGAAGGGAAAGTGTCCGGACTGGAAGGGGGTGAAAGTGTCCGGACTGGAAGGGGGGGAAAGCGTCCGGACTGGAAGGGGGGGAAAGCATCTGGACTGGAAGGGGGGGGAAAGTGTCCGGACTGGAAGGGGGTGAAAGCGTCCGGACTGGAAGAGGGGGAAAGCGTCCGGACTGGAAGGGGGAGAAAAGCGTCCGGACTGGAAGGGGGTGAAAGTGTCCGGACTGGAAGGGGGGGAAAGTGTCCGGACTGGAAGGGGGTGAAAGTGTCCGGACTGGAAGGGGGGGAAAGTGTCTGGACTGGAAGGGGGGGAAAGTGTCTGGACTGGAAGGGGGGGAAAGTGTCCGGACTGGAAGGGGGTGAAAGCGTCCGGACTGGAAGGGGGTGAAAGCGTCCGGACTGGAAGGGGGGTGAAAGCGTCCGGACTGGAAGGGGGGTGAAAGCGTCCGAACTGGAAGGGGGGTGAAAGCGTCCGGACTGGAAGGGGGTGAAAGCGTCCGGACTGGAAGGGGGTGAAAGAGTCCGGACTGGAAGGGGGTGAAAGTGTCCGGACTGGAAGGGGGGTGAAAGCGTCCGGACTGGAAGGGGGGGAAAGTGTCCAGACTGGAAGGGGGGGAAAGCGTCCGGACTGGAAGGGGGGGAAAGCGTCCGGACTGGAAGAGGGGGGAAGTGTCCGGACTGGAAGGGGAGGAAAGTGTCCGGACAGGAAGGGGGTGAAAGTGTCCGGACTGGAAGGGGGGAAAGTGTCCGGACAGGAAGGGGGGGAAAGTGTCCGGACTGGAAGGGGGGGAAAGTGTCCGGACTGGAAGTGGTTAAATGGCCGTAAAAGGGGATAAGCAGACTACGTTCTATTTTCTAACCGGTCATGTGGTCAGAGCTGTGAAAATGGACGCTGTTTTTTTTTTCCCAGGCGCAATAAAATCGATGACGCATCTTGAAGCGCATTTTCTTTTACAGGCAATTCAACGTTCGCTGCTAATGAATTGTGTTTAATCCGGACTCCCCGCCGGTCACAACCTGGGCTCCATACAGCCGATGAATCAATATTCTCCTCCTCGGCACACAATGTATAGCTGCCATATGTTCCATTTTTTTTTTTTTGCGGGCGTTTAGGAAGCCAATTTACCTCCTGCGGTGGGGGGGGGGGGGTGAGCGTGGCCCCCGGAAGGGTTAATTCCTATTTCTATTTACCTCCGCCGAGAGCAATTCGCATCTGATGAACTTGCAGAGATACAATGAGACAAAAGCATAATTATTATTACATCCACATCTGCGCAGCCCCTCCCGGCATTACGCAAACACCTGAGCCAGCGACGCCGCCGTCGGCGAATTCTGCTGATCGACCATAAAGCTCGTTTCACAATAATTAGGGTGAATTAAAACTAATTAAAACGATATAAAACGTTGAGAAATGTCGAGCTGGTCATAAAGTCCGGGAATCGTCGGCTGCGGTCAAACTTCTCTTTACGTTTGAAGGAATCTGCGCCGAGTTATATGGCGACAATAAATCGTGTTTCGCCTATAAGAGGGGCTTGGTGATTGGCTAGAATTGGCTCCTGTCCTTGCTAGAACAGTATCCACCCCACCCCCTCCCCCGTTAAGGCCGAACCCTCCGCCATATTGTGCCAGAGGCCTCCACATGACATTCCTGGTCTTTGACCTTTGTTTCCCAAGGAAGAAATGTGACGAGAGTGACTTTGGGTGGGGGGCCCATGGAACACAGCTCCCTTTGGAGAGGTGGGGACAGGGGTGGACTGACAACTCATGGGGCCCCCGGGCAATAGGGGATCATGGGGCCCCTGTGTCCTCGCCCACACTCAAACCACACCCAAAAAAGCCTATGAAAGGTACCAGGGGCATCTCATGGGGCCCCCTACTGACCCCAGGCCCTCGGGCAGTGCCTGAGTTCCCAAATGGTCAGTCCACCCCTGGGTGGGGAGACCCCTGTTTCAGCTCCCCATATCCCACTTATGTGTAAGTCACCCTGTGCCTGTTAGGGTACAGGGTGATCTGTCCTAATATTGGGGTGGGGGTTGTTGATTGTTTAATGCCATGTGGTTGCATCCCATTGTTCTGTTGTGTGTCTTGCTTGGGAGCAAACTATTATGGGATGTATGTGTTTATGTGTATTGGCTTGGTGGGGGGGGGGGGTGTCTCCAGCAGCCCTCCCTCCTGATGGGACTGTCTGCTGGTGTGTCTCTTGTTACTAAAGTTCGATTGCTTGGGAGCAAACTATTATGGGATGTATGTGTTTATATGTATTGGCTTGGAGGGGGGAGGTGTCTCCAGCAGCCCTCCCTCCTGATGGGACTGTCTGCTAGTGTGTCTCTTGTTACTAAAGGTAGATTGCTTGGGAGCAAAGTATTAGGGGATGTATGTGTTTATGTGTGTTGGCTTGGTGGGGGGAGGTGTCTCCAGCAGCCCTCCCTCCTGATGGGACTGTCTGCTGGTGTGTCTCTTGTTACTAAAGGTAGATTGCTTGGGAGCAAAGTATTATGGGATGCATGTGTTTATGTGTGTTGGCTTGGTGGGGGGTGTCTCCAGCAGCTCTTCCTCCTGATGGGACTGTCTGCTGGTATGTCTCTTGTTACTAAACGCAGATTGCCCCGCCCTGTGTCATTATGGGGGGGGGTTGTTCCCTTGAATCTATATATCTTGTATCTGTGTTAAAAATAAAGGATTCTATTTCCTGGTTTACGTCAAGACTGGTGTCGTCTAGTCTTGTATGGTCAGCGGTGGTGTCCGTGGTCGGTGTTCGGACGGGGAAGCAGTATTATAACGGAAATATCCAAGTGCAGTCGGGGTTCCGTTACAAGAAATGTTTCAGCATTCTCATGTTTATGTCTTTGGTTTGTTTCGGTGACACCAAAAGTGGAGAAACAAAAAGCCAAATCTGGCCCATTCCCAGCAAAATCCCAGAAAATGGAACGGGCAGAATTATTGGCACCTTAGAAAACTAGGAGAAATAATTGCAATTCCGAGTTTGTGACGCTCTTGTAGTTTGTCATTAAACTCCCCCGTATCGACGACCAGGAGCTGACAATATAGAAATCACACCGGCAACCAGGTACAATGGTGACAAATGGCCTCCACCTTTCTGTTGGGTGTCACGGAAGAGAAAGAGTTGTTTGAGGATTTGAGAACACAAATGGTGGAAAGGCATGGACAATCTCAATCTCCAGAGACCTTAATGTTCCTGTGTCCACTGTGCGCAACATTGTCAAGAAGTTTACAGTCTGTGGCACAGTAGCTAATCACCCCAGAAGTGGACAAAAGAGAAATATTTTATGAAAGATTGCAACAAAGGATTATTTGAATGGTGGATAGAGAACCTCAATCAACTTCCAGACAAATTCAAGCCAACCTTCAGGAACATCAAGATCTCTGGAGATGGACTTGTAATGTGAACATGCAGCGCTTTGAGGAGTCATCTCCTTCTAACAGCCTCTGCTTCCACCCGGGGTCATTAGTACTCATGGGACTCTGTAGTCACCTCTTCCATAGGTACACTTCTCCAGGGACCTTCAAGGCAGCAGCCTCACTCAGGCAACTCTTGGCCTGAGCTGACAATATAGAAATCACACCAGCATCCAGGTACAATGGTGAAAAATGTCCTCCACCTGTTGGGTGTCACAGAAGAGAAAGAGTTGTTTGAGGATTTGAGAACAAAAATGGTGGAAAGGCATGGACAATCTTAAGGTTACAAGTCCATCTCCAAAGACCTTAATGTTCCTGTGTCCACTGTGCGCATCATTGTCAAGAAGTTTACAGTCCGTGGCATGGTAGCTAATCACCCTGGACAAGGACGAAAGAGAAAAATTGATGAAAGATTGCAATGAAGGATTATTTGAATGGTGGATAGAGAACCTCCATCAACTTCCAGACAAATTCAAGCCAACCTTCAGGTCAGCAGACACAGGAACATTAATGTCTCTGGAGATGGACTTGTAATGTGAGCATGCAGCGCTTTGAGGAGTCATCTCCTTCTAACAGCCTCTGCTTCCACCCGGGGTCATTAGTACTCATGGGACTGGGCTCTCTGTAGTCACCTCTTCCATAGGTACACTTCTCCAGGGACCCTTCAGGGCAGCAGCCTCACTCAGGCAACTCTTGGCCAAGGCTTAAAAAGCTTTTTGCAATCTTCCCTAGCCCCTGCCTCTCTAAGGGTCAGACCACAACCAGATGTCCAGGGTACAGGTCTATTCCTCCCCATCTTCCTGCCCTGTCCAGGGACTACATGTGCTGATGTGGGGTGCTTGACTCCCATGCCCCAAGTGCCTGTGGGCTCCTCCCAACCTGGCTTATAATTGGGCAATGATTGGGCTCCTCCCAACCTGGCTTATAATTGGGCAATGATTGGGCACATGATGAGAATATCTGATGAATGATTGTCCATTTTTATTTTTTGCATGCTGGTCTCATATCGATAATGTAAAGGTTACAAAATTTACAAAAATTCTCGTAGGAGAGAATAAAAATTTGGAAGTGATGTCATGTATTGTAGACAAGACCTGTACTGGTTAAATGAAAATCGTACTATCTGGTATCGTATGAAAAAATGTTCCTGCTTGTCCCTTCACATAATTTTGGATGAAAGCGGTGTACTAACTATTAGATTTTCGTACGATTGCTTCAAAAGCCGTGTTTTTTGGTACGATTTTCTGATCCTGTGTACTAGGCTTAACTTTAGCTTAACTCTAAAACTAACTCCAAACCTAATTCTTACCCCAACTTTAACTCAAAACCAACAGCTGGCCACAGATGGATTGAAATTCAGCTAGATCCTGCTCAACATGTCAAATTTCAATCCATCTATGGCTATTCCCGATCATGAGACATCAAATCCCAACTCTAAATCTAACCCCAACCCTAATTCTAACCCAAACTCTAAAATTAAACCTGAATTCTAACCCTAACCCAAACTCTAACTCTAGTCCTTGGTCCAAATTTAATTCCAATCCTAATTCTAACCCTGAGTCTAAATCTAGTTCTAACCCTAATTCTAACCCAAACTGTAAATCTATCCGTAACTCTAACCTCAATTCGTATCCTAATTCTAACTCTAACCCTAAATCAAAACCTAGTACTTACCTTACCTCTAACTCTGACCCTAACACCACCCTAACCCACACTCTAAATCTAACCCTAACTGTAAATCTAACCCCAACCCTAATTCTAACCCTATCTCTAAATGTAATCCCAACCCTAATTCTAACCCAACTCAAAATCTAACCCCAACCCTAATTCTAAACCTAACGCTAAATCTAACCCTAACTCTAAATCAAAACCTAGTAATTACCCTACCTCTAACTCTGACCCTAACTCTAAATCTAACCCAACCCTACTTCTAGCCTTAATTCTAAATCTAACCCAACCCTACTTCTAGCCTTAATTCTAAATCTAACCCCAACCCTAATTCTAACCAGAACTCTAAATCTAACCCCAACCCTAATTCTAACCCGAACTCTAAATCTAACCCCAACCCTAATTCTAACCCAACTCTAAATCTAACCCCAACCCTAATTCTAACTCTAAATCTAACCACAACCCTAATTCTAACACTAACCCTAAATCTAACCCCAACCCTAATTCTAACCCGAACTCTAAAATTAATTCTAACCTGAATTCTAACCCTAACCCAAACTCTAACTCTAGTCCTTGGTCCAAATTTAATTCTAATCCTAATTCTAACCCTGAGTCTAAACCTAGTTCCAACTCTAAATCTAACTCTAACCCTAATTTTAACCCAAACTTTAAATCTATCCGTAACCCTATCCTCAATTCGTATCCTAATTCTAACTCTAAATCAAAACCTAGTACTTACCTTACCTCTAACTCTGACCCTAACTCTGAATCTAACACCATCCTAACCCAAACTCTAAATCTGACTCTAACTCTAACCCTAAATCAAAACCTAGTAATTACCCTACCTCTAACTCTGACCCTAACTCTGAATCTAACCCTAAACTTAACCCTAACTTTAAATCTAACCCTAACCCAAGCTCTAAACCTAATTCTAACCCAAACTCTAACGCCACCCTAAGTCTAAATTTAATTCTAATCCTAATTCTAACTCTAACCCTAAAGCTGAACCTAATTCTAACCCTAATTCTAACTCTAATTCTAACTCTAAATCTAACCCCAACCCTAGATCTAACCCGACCTCTAAATCTAACCCCAACCCTAGTTCTAACCCGAACTTTAAATCTAACCCCAACCCTAGTTCTCACCCGAACTCTAAATCTAACCCCAACCCAAAGTTCTCACCCGAACTCTAAATCTAACCCCAACCTTAGTTCTCACCCGAACTCTAAATCTAACCCCAACCTTAGTTCTCACCCGAACTCTAAATCTAACCCCAACCCAAAGTTCTCACCCGAACTCTAAATCTAACCCCAACCTTAGTTCTCACCCGAACTCTAAATCTAACCCCAACCCTAATTTTAACCAAACTCTAACTCTAAACCTAGTTCTAACCCAAACTCTAAAGTTAATTCTAATCCTAAATCACCCTTGTCTCCGCCCCCTACCCACCTCCGAGCACCATCCTTTGGTTCCACCTCCTACCCACCTCCCAGTACTACCCACTTTAGAGAATACAGAACCAAGTATCATATTGTTGTGCTAAGTAATTTAGAATTTGTTAATAACAAGAAAATCAGTAAAATAGACCCCCTGCAGCCATCAACAACAGACCCCCTGGCAAGAATAGATCCCTAGCAACAACAGACCCCCTGGCAAGAATAGATCCCCAGCAACAACAGACCCCCTGGCAACAATAGATCCCCAGCAACAACAGATCCCCTGGCAACAATAGAGCCCCAGCAACAACAGACCCCTGGCAACAATAGAGCCCGAGCAACAACAGACCCCCTGGCAACAATAGATCCCCAGCAACAATAGACCCCTGGTAACTAGATCCCCAGCAACAATAGGTCCCTGGCAACATTAGATCCCCAGCAGCAACAAGAGATCTTTTAGGCCAGGCCAAGAGTTCCCTGAGTGTCCCTCTGGGGAATCTCAGGAGAGGTGTACCAATGGAGGTGGTGACTGCAGAGATCCTAACCTAGTGAGTACTAATGACCCCAGGTGGAGAGAGACTGCTAAGGGAAGATAGCTTACTTTAATGGCTGAATGATGCTTTCATATGTGACCATCCACTCAATGTGATTGGCAATGTATTGTCAAGTGACCCCAGACCCCAGATAGTATGTCGGTGTGATGTGATGTGACTGTTTGTAGCATTTTCCCACTGCCACCAGTAAAGTGCAGCAACCCTATTTATGTGTGGATGTTCCTTCCTTTGGAGATATAAAGGTCAGCGACCAGGAATGGTGGGAGGAGGCCTCTGGCATGGAGTGTGCACAACATGACAGAGGGTTAAAGCCCCAACAGGAGAGTCACTGTTTTAACAGGGGAAGAGTGGAGCAGGGACTTGTACTCTTGGCGCCAACATCCAGCCAACCATAAGCCCCTACTTACTATCACGTACCTGGTGATGGAGGCCAATGGAGAGAGGGCTTCCCTAAGTTCCGGACTCCCCTGAGAGTGGGACAGTGGGAGTCAGGCCCAAAGTTGCAAAGGTCGCTAGGAGGTGCCTGTGCGTGGTATGCAAGCCCTTCCAGGATTTAGATGTTTACTGGGTAGTCGGTCCAAGCCAAGGTCAGGTACCAGGTGGGAATCAGAGCAGACGTAGTCAGATGGGATAGCCGAGGCCATACACAGAGGAGCGAGAGAGAGAGTGTATCCGTAAGCCAAGCCGAGGTCAGATCAGGGGTAAAGCAGAGTAGACAGGTCCAGGAGCAAGCCGAGTCGGTAACAGGAAATCACAGATCACAGTAGCACAGGAACAGGAACAAGGTACTGGGGAGCCAGAGATCAACCAGCACCTGAGAGTAGGGCAGGGCTTCCTTAAAAAGGCCGTTTGGTGCCAAATTTGAGCCGATGTGAACATCTGCGGCCATGCAAGGTACTGACAAGGGTGCCAGGTCTCCTAACACCTCTGCTGAGGACAGAGCCCTGACATAGATAGTATGTCGGTGTGATGTGACTGTTTGTAGCATTTTCCCACTGCCACCAGTAAAGTGCAGCCACCCTATTTATGTGTGGATATTCCTTCCTTTAGAGATATAATGGTCAGCGACCAGGAATGGTGGGAGGAGGCCTCTGGCATGGAGTGGGCACAACATGACAGAGGGTTAAAGCCCCAGCAGGAGGGTCCCTGTTTTAACAGGGGAAGAGTGGGGCAGGGACTTGTACTTTTGGCGTCAACATCTTGCCAACCATAAGCCCCTACTTACTATCATGTACCTGGTGATGGAGGCCAATGGAGAGAGGGCTTTCCTTGTGGCTAAGTTCCAGACTCCCCTGAGAGTGGGACAGCGGGAGTCAGGCCCAAAGTTGCACAGGTCACTTGTAGGAGTGCTGGTTGGTGGTCCACCCAGGAGCACAGCTGATGCACGGAGATAGGTCTGCAGACAGGAGGCGCCTGTGCGTGGTATGCAAGCCCTTCCAGGATTTAGATGTTTACTGGATAGCAGGGGCGGACTGACAACTCATGAGGCCCCCGGGCAATAGGGGCCCCTGTGTCCTTGCTCACACTCAAAGCACACCTACAAAAGCCTATAAAAAGGTACCAGGGGCATTTCATGGGGCCCCCTTCTGACCCAGGGCCCTCGGGCAGTGCCCGAGTGCTCGAATGGTCAGTCTGCCCCTGCTGGGTAGTCGGTTCAAGCCAAGGTCAGGTACCAGGTGGGAATCAGAGCAGACATAGTGAGATGGGATAGCAGAGGTCATACACAGAAGAGCTAGAGAGAGAGAGAGTATCCGCAAGCCAGGCCGAGGTCAGATGAGGGGTAAAGCAGAGTATACGGGTCCAGAAGCAAGCCGAGTCAGTAACAGGAAATCACGAGCAGGGGCGGACTGACCATTTGGAAACTCGGGCACTGCCCCGAGAGCCTGGGGTCAGTAGGGGGCCCCATGAGATGCCCCTGGTACCTTTTTCATAGGCTTTTTTGAGTTTGGGCAAGGACACAGGGGCCACATGATCCCCTATTGCCCGGGGGCCCCATGAGTTGTCAGTCTGCCCCTGATCAGGAGTCAAAATCACAGGAAACAGGAACAGGGCACGGGGAGCTAGAGATCATCCAGCAACTTGAGGAAGTGATGAGCCTCCTTATAAAGGCCGTCTGGCACCAAACTGAGGCTGATGTGTGCTTCTGCGGCCATGCAGAGTACTGGCAGAAATGCCAGATCTTCCAGAACTTCTGCCGTGGACAGGACCCTGACATTATGTGTGGATATTCCTTCCTTTGGAGAAATAATGGTCAACAACCAGGAGTGTTGGGAGCAGGTCTCTGGCATGGAGAGGTACAAGATGATGGAGGGTTGAGCAGGAAGGTCACTGTTTTAACAGGGGAAGAGTGGGGAAGGGACTTGTACTCTTGGAGCCAACATCTAGCCAACCGTAAGCCCCCACTTACATGCAGCATCGGGGGTTGAAGCTCAACCTTTTGCCACCTCACCAAGGTGTTATTCGGGTGACAACAAGTTAATCCTCACCTAAGAAAACAGTGCTGGTCTCCACCGAGCGCCAAGGTGTCGTCTTTGTGATTTTCCAAAAGCCATAACATGGTCAGCTTCATCACTAAGTGCCAAAGCCAGAAGACCTTTGTGGAGGTGCCACGTGGGAGCTGCCAATGTCAATAGCGACACGGCGGCAGCGTGGCAATAAATATCATTTAGTGCAATGGGCACTTTTCATATTAAAGCAACGCTCTCCCGACCACGCTGGGCCGCCTCTATAGAGCGGAGTCATGAAGTGCTTAATGTGCTCTTCTGTGCGGAGCATAATGCCTGTTTCTGTTTGGGGAAATTGCACATGGCAGGCAAATGCAATTGTCTCCTCTGGGGGATTAACGCGAAAATGCCGAAACATATGGATTTGGAAAATAACTGCCTCAGATTTTCTCCTCTCAGAAGGGGCTAATGGCCCATGAAAGACATTGCGTCTGAAAGTGCGGAAAAAAAAAAACAGAAACGGCGATCCAAAAATAGCAATAATAAGCCTAAAGTCTCTCGGAAAGAAGTTTCTGGAAGGATGGGAAAAGTTACATTTCTGTTCCTGGCATGGGGGGGGGAGAGAATATATTGAAACACATCGAGGAAACTTCCATCTGAACGATCATTCTCCTTGAAATAAATCCTGTCCGGGTCTACTAGGCGCACAACACCACAAGGAGGTTCGAAAGAGAATGAAAGGTCCTTACCTGCTTCTGTTCTGCAGATACTGAGATAAGCCTGCAGTGTGTATGTGCTGAAATCTTTCCTTACTAAGTTCTGCCACTTCAACCACAATCAGGACCACTGCACCCCATACATCTCTATGGACAAGCCACCCTCTGCCATTATCAGGCCAACTCTCGGTGGGATGTTGTAGCGCCCTCCTAGTTAGGCTGCTAGGCAAATGTAGTTTTTGGCTCCTGCTGTAGCCAGAGGAGCAACGATTGTTTATTCTGGTCTGCTCAGGGCGGCACAGGCTGGGAGTTTGATTGCTTCCCCTTGCCTCAAGAACAGGGGTCTTCAAATTCTCTACATAAAGGACCACTTTATTCTCCTTCAGACTCTAAGGGGGCCGGGATGTGGCCACTGAGAATAGATGTTGTCCAGGCGTCAGTGGTAGGAGCAGTGCCCCGTCAGTGACGCCAGGAATAGTGCCCTGTCGGTGGGGTCAGTGGAGCGAATAGTGCCCCATCATTGGGGTCAGTGGGATGAATAGTGCCCTGTCGGTGGGGTCAGTGGAGTGAATAGTGCCCCATCATTGGGGTCAGTAGGAGGAATAGTGCTCCATCATTGGGGTCAGTGGGAGGAATAGTGCTCCATCATTGGGGTCAGTGGGAGGAATAGTGCTCCATCATTGGTGTCAGTGGGAGGAATAGTGCCCCATCATTGGTGTCAGTGGGAGGAATAGTGCCCCATCATTGGTGTCAGCGGGAGGAATAGTGCCCCATCATTGGTGTCAGCGGGAGGAATAGTGCCCCATCATTGGTATCAGCGGGAGGAATAGTGCTCCATCATTGGTGTCAGCGGGAGGAATAGTGCCCCATCATTGGTGTCAGTGGGAGGAATAGTGCTCCATCATTGGTGTCAGTGGGAGGAATAGTGCCCCATCATTGGTGTCAGTGGGAGGAATAGTGCCCCGTCATTGGGGTCAGTAGATAAAAGAGTGCCCTATCGTTGGGGTCAGTGGAGCGAATAGTGCCCCATCATTGGTGTCAGTAGAGGGAATAGTGCCTCATCAATGGGGTCAATGGAGGGAATAGCGCCCCATAATTGGTATCAGTGGAAGGAATAGTTCCCCATCATTGGGGTCAGTGGATAGCATAGTGCTCCATCATTGGTGTCAGTGGAGGGAATAGTTCCCCATCATTGGTGTCAGTGGAGGGAATAGTTCCCCATCATTGGAGTCAGTGGAGGGAATAGTGCCCCATTGTGGGGGGAGGAATAGTGTCTATCAGTGGGAGAAGGAGTACCCCAAGGGCCAGATAAAGGCAAGCAAAGGGCCGCAGTTTGTACACCACTGCTCTAGAAGAAGTTTCTGGAGTTTAGGGAGGGTGAATTTAAATGACCAGCCTGAATATTGAGCAGGGTCCAGCCAATCCCTGGGAAGGGTTGCCCAGTTGGCGGCTGACAGAGATGTCAAAGAGTTTGGAGACACAAAGAATAGAAAAGAGCGCACAGGCCCTGGTGCAATACCCTTTATTATAGTAGATAAAAATACACTCACAAGCAAAAATTTATCAGAGCTTACCAATCACATCTTCCCACCATGGTACTGGGCACCAGAAATCCTCTCATCACCATTGATAGGAGCTCCAGCTGACAGCGTGGATATGTGTCAGGGTCCTGTCCACGGCAGGAGTTCTGGAAGATCTGGCATTTCTGCCAGTACTCTACATGGCCGCAGAAGGACACATCAGCCTCAGTCTGGTGCCAGACAGCCTTTATAAGGAGGCTCATCACTTCCTCTGGTTGCTGGATGATCTCTAGCTCTCCGTACCTTGTTCCTGGTTCCTGTGACCTGTGACTTCCTGATACCGACTCGGCTTGCACTTGGACCTGTCTACTCTACTGAACCCATGATCTGACCTTGGCTTGGCTAAAGGATACTCTCTCTCTCTCACTCCTCTGTGTATGACCTCGGCTATCCCATCTGACTACGTCTGCTCTGATTCCCACCTGGTACCTGACCTTGGCTTGAACCAGCTATCCAGTAAATCTCTAATCCCGGAAGGGCTTGCATACCACGCACAGGCACCACCTGCCTGCAGACCTATCTCCGTGCACCAGCTGTGCTTCTGAGTGGACCACCAACCAGCACTCCTACAGGCGACCTGTGCCACTTTGGGCCTGACTCCCGCTGTCCCCCTCTCGGGGGAGTCCGGAACTTAGCCTCAAGGGAAGTCCTCTCTCCAATGGCCTCCACCACCAGGTACGTGACAATATGGTATGGATACGTTGTGCTTGATCTCATGCACGCTGACAGTTCAGGCTGGCATGACCCTAAGCATGGCTTCCTGTGAATGTGAACTGTCAGTGAGCATGAGATCAACCACATCGGTGACTGCATTCGATCCAGAACTGCTGCCATATCCTCACTGTCAGCTGGAGCTCCTATCACGGGCGATGAGAGGATTTTTGGTGTTCCAAAGACTGTTCCAGTCTTGCTGCTGAGATATAACAAATATCTCATGGTCCTCTGCCACGAGTGAAAAGAAACTGTGCTGCTGCTGTTTAGAGAATTGTCCTCGGGAGAATTGTGTCCAAGCATTAGGGAGTATTCCACACCACCCCAGATCCCATCCCCAGTTCCTTTCGGCAATAAAATACAGAAAAGATAAGCCCATAGACTGATCAATGAGCTGGAGTGAACAGACTCTTGATGTTTGCCTGGCTGCCTCTGCACTGTAGTGGGAAGGAGTCAGTTACTCTAGGTAGCCCTTTTGGGGTGGTGCTACAATGCCAAGGGACGGGCCACAGCCTTGAACACCAGAAGGAGGATAGGAGAGCAGGTAGTGCAGCAAGGTCCTCCAGTGGTGCAACTGGTCCCATGAAGCTTCCTCTCCAAGGTGCTCTGGTTGTGGGGTAGTGCAGCAGGGTCCTCCAGTGGTGCAACTGGTCCCATGAAGCTTCCTCACCAAGGTGCTCCTGGTTGTGGGGTAGTGCAGCAGGGTCCTCCAGCGGTGCAACTGGTCCCATGAAGCTTCCTCTCAAAGGTGTTCTGGTTGTGAGGTAGCGCAGCAAGGTCCTCCAGTGGTGCAACTGGTCCCATGAAGCCTCCTCTCCAAGGTGCCCTGGTTTTGGGGTAGTGCAGCAGGGCCCTCCAGCGGTGCAACTGGTCCCATGAAGCCTCCTCTCCAAGGTGCTTTGGTTGTGGGGTAGTGCAGCAGAGTCCTCCGGCAGTGCAACTGGTCCCATGAAGCCTCCTCTCCAAGGTGCTCTGGTTGTGGGATAGTGCAGCAGGGTCCTCTTGTAGTTAGTTACCAGGTTTGCAGACATCTCAGGAGGCATTTTGGTCCGCTCTCTAAATCGTTAAGGTTTCTTGGCTGTCGCTTGGCAACTTGAAGTTTCAGCTCCCTCCATACATTTTCTATAGGATTAAGGTCTGGGGACTGGCTAGGCCACTCCATGACCTGAATCTTCTTCTTGAGCCACTCCTTCGTTGCCTTGGTGGTATGTTTTGGATCATTGTCATGCTGGAAGACCCATCCACCACCCATCTTCAGTGTTCTGGCTGAGGGACGAAGGTTCTCATCCAAGATTTTACAATACATATCCCTGTCCATTGTCCCCTCAATGCGGCAAAGTTGTCCTGTACCTTTTAGCAGAGAAACTGCCCTAAAGCATAATGTTTCCACCTCCATGCTTGGGATGGTGATCTTAGGCTCATAGCATTTTTCTTCCTCCAAACGCATGGAGTCGATTTAATGCCAACAAAGAGCTCAATTTTGGTCTCATCTGACCACAGCTCTTTCTCCCAATCCTCCTCTGAATCATTTAGATGTTCATTGACAAACTTCAGATGGGCCTGTACATGTGCCTTGTTGAGGTGGGGGACCTTGTAGGCACTACAGGAATTCAATCCATGGCAGTGTATTTTGTTACCAATGGTTTGTTTGGTGACTGTGGTCACAATTGCCTTGAGATCATTCACAAGATCCTCCTGTGTAGTTCTGGGCTTATCCCTCATTTTTCTCACAATCATCCTCATCATTTCATCCCATGAAGTGAAATCTTTCATGGAGCTCCAGACCGAGGGCAGTTGATGGTTAATTTGTATTTCTTCCATTTGGGAATAATCGCTCCAACATTTGTCTCCTTCTCACCAAGCTTCTTGCTGATGGTCTTGTAACCCGTTCCAGCCTTGTGCAGATCTACAATATTGTCCCTGACATCCTTTGACAGATCTTTGGTCTTACCCATGGTGGTTTCCAAGAAAGAGATTCTGTGGACAGGTGTCTTTTATACACATAACGAATTGTCATTAGGAGCACCTTCTTAAATTGACAGGTTCTCTGTGTACCACATGAGAAACAGCCAGTGTGTGGGGTTGCTAGAATTATTGTTGGTTAGTAGGGGGATCAAATACTTATTTTACTCACAGCCAAGAAACCTGAAGGATTTAGAGAAGATCCGTAAAGAAGAGTGGACCAAAATGCCTCCTGAGATGTGTGCAAACCTGGTAATCAACTACAAAAAACGTCTGACCTCTGCGCTCGCCAATAAAGGTTCTTCCACTGAGTACAAGGAACATCTTACCTCTGTGCTTGCCAACAAGGGTTCCTCCACCAACTACAAGGAACGTCTCACCTCTGTGCTCACCAACAAGGGTTCCTCCACCAACTACAAGAAACGTCTCACCTCTGTGCTCACCAACAAGGGTTCCTCCACCAACTTCAAGAAATGTCTCACCTCTGCGCTCGCCAACAAGGGTTCCTCCACCAACTACAAGAAACTTCTCACCTCTGTGCTCCCCAACAAGGGTTCCTCCACCAACTACAAGGAATGTCTCACCTCTGCGCTCGCCAACAAGGGTTCCTCCACCAACTACAAGGAATGTCTCACCTCTGCGCTCGCCAACAAGGGTTCCTCCACCAACTACAAGAAACGTCTCACCTCTGTGCTCGCCAACAAGGGTTCCTCCACCAACTACAAGAAACGTCTCACCTCTCTGCTCGCCAACAAGGGTTCCTCCACCAACTACAAGGAACGTCTCACCTCTGTGCTCGCCAACAAGGGTTCCTCCACCAACTACAAGAAACGTCTCACCTCTCTGCTCGCCAACAAGGGTTCCTCCACCAACTACAAGAAACCTCTGACCTCTGTTCTCTCCAACAAGGGTTCCTCCACCAACTACAGGAAATGTCTCACCTCTGTGCTCCCCAACAAGGGTTCCTCCACCAACTACAAGGAATGTCTCACCTCTGCGCTCGCCAACAAGGGTTCCTCCACTAACTACAAGAAACGTTTCACCTCTGTGCTCCCCAACAAGGGTTCCTCCACCAACTACAAGGAATGTCTCACCTCTGCGCTCGCCAACAAGGGTTCCTCCACCAACTACAAGAAACATCTCACCTCTCTGCTCGCCAACAAGGGTTCCTCCACCAACTACAAGGAACGTCTCACCTCTGTGCTTGCCAACAAGGGTTCCTCCACCAATTACAGGAAACGTCTCACCTCTGTGCTCACCAACAAGGGTTCCTCCACCAACTACAGGAAATCGTCTCACCTCTGTGCTCGCCAACAAGGGTTCCTCCACCAACTACAAGGAACGTTCTGCTTGGGGATCAAATACTTATTTTACTCCCTGAACTGAAACTCCATTTATAACATTTGTATCGTGTGATGTTTCTGGATTTTTGGTTGATCTTCTGTCTCTATCGCCTATGATGAAAATGATAGACCCTTCATTTCTTTGTAAGTGGGCGAACGTACACAGTCTGCAGTGGATCAAATCATTATTTCCCCCCCTTTTACTTCCATTGTAGCCGTACTGGAAGTTTTTGTGTCCGGAGTTCAGCTTTGTGTTACAGAGGAACCAACAATAGTGTAACTCTAAGCCGTCATCCAAGGAGACAAATTTTAATTCAGAATCCCTCTCGGTGTAGCTGTGGTTGCGGCGGCCGTTCCCTCTCTGCGTTTCCTGCGTCTCAGACTTATTTCCACCCCGCTCCATCTGGAGAATTTATTTACTTTGGAGAAAATGGAGCCTCATGCCTTGAAATTTATTGTGTTCCCTATAGATCAAACCCGGGGCTTTGTTAGTGCGCCGTAACTCACGGAACGCAACGCTCCCTGCGTTCTATTTTTGTGTTTCTGTGCCAGTCTTCGGGGCTCTGCAAGTTGCTATATCTTCTCCGAACGTCTTAGCAGTTTGTTAGCGAGGTCTGACAGCGCTGGGCTCCTACGGCGAGAGGTCAGAGAGAGGGTGAACTGCAGACATGGCCGGGCCAGGTGGCGGCCAATATTCCGCAGACAGATCAGATATAAAGCTTCGCTTTAGTGCCAGGAGACTTAATCAAACGCCTTGAGGCAACGATCGCTCAGCACACCTCGGTTTAAAGTGGACAAGTCATTAGATAAGTGCTGAGGCTGAGTGCAGCAGGCTCAGGAAAGTGTCCGTGTAATCCAGGGGTAGGCAAACTCTCCACTCCAGATGTGAAAACTAGAAATCCCATCATGCCCCGGCCTCTAGGAGTCATGCCTGTGGCTGGTAGAGTCTTACAATGCCTCCTGGGACTTGTGATTCTGCGACAGTTAGAGGGTTCAGGTTGTCTACCCCTCTGTAATCCTTCCTGGTATTTATTAACTACTTCCAGTCCGGACACTTCCCCCCCCCCCCCCTTCCAGTCTGGACACTTTCACCCCCTTCCAGTCCGGACACTTTCCCCCCCTTCCAGTCTGGACACTTTCCCCCCCTTCTAGTCTGGACACTTTCCCCCCCTTCCAGACCGGACACTTTCACCCCCTTCCTGTCCGGACACTTTCACCCCCTTCCAGTCTGGAAACTTTCCCCTCCTTCTAGTCCGGACACTTTCACCCCCTTCCAGTCCGGACACTTTCACCCCCTTTCTGACCGGACACTTTCCCCCCCCCTTCCAGTCCGGACACTTTCCCCCCCCCCCTTCCTGTCTGGACACTTTCACCCCCTTCCTGTCCGGACACTTTCACCCCCTTCCAGTCCGGACACTTTCACCCCCTTCCAGTCCGGACACTTTCACCCCCTTCCTGACCGGACACTTCCCCCCCCCCCCTTCCAGTCCAGACACTTTCACCCCCTTCCTGTCCGGACACTTTCACCCCCTTCCTGTCCGGACACTTTCACCCCTTTCCTGTCCGGACACTTTCACCCCCTTCCTAACCGGACACTTTCCCCCCCCCCCTTCCAGTCCAGACACTTTCACCCCCTTCCTGTCCGGACACTTTCACCCCCTTCCTGTCCGGACACTTTCACCCCCTTCCTAACCGGACACTTTCCCCCCCCCCTTCCAGTCCGGACACTTTCACCCCCTTCCTGTCCGGACACTTTCACCCCCTTCCTGTCCGGACACTTTCACCCCCTTCCAGTCCCGACACTTTCACCCCCTTCCAGTCCGGCCACTTTCCCCCCTTCCAGTCCGGACACTTTCCCCCCTTCCAGTCCGGACACTTTCACCCCCCTTCCAGTCCGGACACTTTCACCCCCTTCCTGTCCGGACACTTTCACCCCCTTCCAGTCCGGACACTTTCACCCCCCTTCCAGTCCGGACACTTTCACCCCCCTTCCAGTCCGGACACTTTCACCCCCTTCCAGTCCGGACACTTTCCCCCCCTTCCAGTCCGGACACTTACACCCCCCTTCCAGTCCGGACACTTTCACCCCCCTTCCAGTCCGGACACTTTCACCCCCTTCCAGTCCGGACACTTTCACCCCCCTTCCAGTCCGGAAGTGGTTAAGATATTCAGATATTTGCTCATCTCTTCTGAATAAACACTACTGGGTTGAGATCAGGGCTCTGTGGGGGCCAAACCATCCCTTCCAGGCCTTCTTGTTCTTCTTTACACTGAGGATAGTTCTTAATGCCATTGGCTGTATGTTAGGGGGGTTGTCCTGCTGCAGAATAAGTTTGGGGCCAATCACACGCCTCCCTGATGGTATGACATGATGGAGAAGTATCTGCCTGTATTTTTCAGCATTGATGACACCATTGATCCTGACCAAATCTCCAACTCCATTTACAGAAATGAAGCCCCAAATGTGCAAGAAACCTCCATCATGCTTCACAGTTGGCTGCAGACACTCATTATTGTACCGCTCTCCAGCCCTTCGGCCAACAAAACTGCCTCCTGCTACAGCCAAATATTTCACATTTTGACTCCTCAGTCCAGAGCATCTGCCGCCATTTTTTTTTGTACTCTAGTTCCTATGTTTTCTGCATAGTTAAGTCCCTTAGCCTTGTTTCCATGTCTGAGGTTGATGGCTCTTTGATCGCAATCCTTCCATGAAGACCACTTCTGGCCAGACATCTCCGGACAGTAGATGGGTGTACCCGGGTCCCACTGCTTTCCACCAGTTCTGTGCTGATGGCAGTGCTGGGCATATTCCAATGTGGAAGGGAAGTAACCATGATGTGTCTTCATCTGCTGCTGTAAGTTTCCTTGGCCGACCACTGCGTCTACCCTCCTCACCGTTACCCGACCACTGCGTCTACTCTCCTCACCGTTACCCGACCACTGCGTCTACTCTCCTCACCGTTACCCGACCACTGCGTCTACTCTCCTCACCGTTACCCAACCACTGCATCTACTCTCCTCACTGTTACCCAACCACTGCATCTACTCTCCTCACCATTACCCGACCACTGCGTCTACTCTCCTCACCGTTACCCGACCACTGCGTCTACTCTCCTCACTGTTACCCAACCACTGCATCTACTCTCCTCACCGTTACCCAACCACTGCATCTACTCTCCTCACCGTTACCCAACCACTGCGTCTACCCTCCTCACCGTTACCCGACCACTGCGTCTACGCTCCTCACCGTTACCCGACCACTGCGTCTACCCTCCTCACTGTTACCCGACCACTGCGTCTACCCTCCTCACCATTACCCGACCACTGCGTCTACCCTCCTCACCGTTACCCAACCACTGCATCTACTCTCCTCAATGTTACCCGACCACTGCGTCTACGCTCCTCACCGTTACCCGACCACTGCGTCTACCCTCCTCACTGTTACCCGACCACTGCGTCTACCCTCCTCACTGTTACCCGACCACTGCGTCTACCCTCCTCACCATTACCCGACCACTGCGTCTACCCTCCTCACCGTTACCCAACCACTGCGTCTACACTCCTCAACGTTACCCAACCACTGCGTCTACACTCCTCAACATTACCCGACCACTGCGTCTACGCTCCTCAACATTACCCGACCACTGCGTCTACGCTCCTCAACATTACCCGACCACTGCGTCTACACTCCTCAACATTACCCGACCACTGCGTCTACGCTCCTCAACATTACCCCACCGCTGCATCTACACCCCTCAACATTACCCAAACCGCTGCATCTACGCTCCTCAACATTACCCGACCACTGCATCTACGCTCCTCAATATTACCCGACCACTGCATCTACGCTCCTCAATATTTCCCGACCACTGCATCTACGCTCCTCAATATTACCCAACCACTGCATCTACGCTCCTCAATATTACCCGACCACTGCATCTACGCTCCTCAATATTACCCGACCACTGCATCTACGCTCCTCAATATTACCCGACCACTGCGTCTACGCTCCTCAATATTACCCAACCACTGCATCTACGCTCCTCAATATTACCCGACCACTGCATCTACGCTCCTCAATATTACCCGACCACTGCGTCTACGCTCCTCAATATTACCCGACCACTGCGTCTACGCTCCTCAATATTACCCGACCACTGCATCTACGCTCCTCAATATTACCCGACCACTGCATCTACGCTCCTCAATATTACCCGACCACTGCGTCTACGCTCCTCAATATTACCCAACCACTGCATCTACGCTCCTCAATATTACCCGACCACTGCATCTACGCTCCTCAATATTACCCGACCACTGCATCTACGCTCCTCAATATTACCCGACCACTGCGTCTACGCTCCTCAATATTACCCGACCACTGCGTCTACGCTCCTCAATATTACCCGACCACTGCGTCTACACTCCTCAATGTTCCCTCAACGTTTCTTTGTGCTTCTTCAAAAGAGCTTGAACAGCACATCTTGAACCCCCCAGTCTGCTCTGAAATCTTTGCCTGGGAGAGATCTTGCTGGTGCAGTATAAGTACCTTGCGTCTTGTTGCTGTTCTCAGCGCGGCCCAAACAAAGCCCCCCCCCCCTCCGCCCCCCCTCTCGCTCACAGACCTTCACCACCCAACTACCGATCCCCAACCCCCACTGACAACCCCCCCCCCCACTGATGGACTTACAAACCCCAAAACTTCTACCCTTCCAACCCCTCCCTCCCCAAATACCACCCCTTCCCTCCACTTACAGACCCCCAACCCCAAACACGATATTCATGCTACAGCCGTTGTGAAATCCTGTATCCCCGTATAGAACTTTGTAGAAGGAGAAGGTGGCATTTCCTCAGTCTCCCCTCCCCCAGTGATCAGACTGTACATTGTAACTTTGTAGAAGGGGGAGGAAGCATTTCCTCAGTCTCCCCTCCCCTCCCCCAGTGATCAAACTGTACATTGTAACTTTGTAGAAGGAGGAGGAGTCATTTCCTCATTCTTCCCTCCCCTCCCCCAGTGATCAGACTGTACATTGTAACTTTGTAGAAGGAGGAGGAGGCGTTTCCTCAGTCTCCCCTCCCCTCCCCCAGTGATCAGACTGTACATTGTAACTTTGTAGAAGGAGGAGGAGTCATTTCCTCATTCTTCCCTCCCCTCCCCTCCCCCAGTGATCAGACTGTACATTGTAACTTTGTAGAAGGAGGAGGAGTCATTTCCTCATTCTTCCCTCCCCTCCCCCAGTGATCAGACTGTACATTGTAACTTTGTAGAAGGAGGAGGAGGCGTTTCCTCAGTCTCCCCTCCCCCAGTGATCAGACTGTACATTGTAAATTTGTATCAAGGTGAGAGGTGGCAGCAGGGGCTGATCTGTGTCATGTCAGTCTCAGTCCAGGAAGTAGGTGGTGACCCTGGATGATGCCTGAACAGAGATGGCGCCGTCCTGGAGATGAAGGCGTTATCAGGAGAGTGCTGTGAATGGCGGATCACATGGAAGATATATGGGATGACAGGTCCACTCTCATTGGTCCGAGACTCGGGGGGGGGGTATATTTCGGGAAGATTCCAGTTGTAGATATCTGGTCTCGTCACTAGAGATGAGCGAAGAAATGAAAAATTCGATTCGACTGATTCGGCGAATTCGTGGACAATATTCGATTCGAGTCGAATAAATTCGCTGTGAATTTAACTTAAAAAAGGGTGTTTCTAGGCTTCAGAGAGACTTAATATTAGTGCAGAACACTGTACCTTTAATTTAAATGCCCTTGGAGTCTGCTGGGGAAGAGAAATAATACTGTCAGTCAGTATGACATGCAGATGAGTGCCGTCGATCTTAGAATCACCGCACACTTCACTCATTTGGGCAGTCACGGGGCCAAAACCAGAGTGTGGAGCCACAGTGTGGCGGTGGAGGCAGCAGCAATGGGAGGCCATACAGCACCCTATGACAAAAATGGAAACCACCAGCAGTGTGAGGAGACCTGAAAGTGGCACATGGCAGAGTGTGGCGATAGAGACAGCAGCAATGGGAGGCCGTACAGGGACCCATGACACACTCTGGACCTGGCAGCAGCATGAGGAGGCGGTACAGGGGCCCATGACAGATTACGGGCCTGGCAGCAGCATGAGGAGTCGGTACAGGGGCCCATGGCAGATTACGGGCCTGGCAGCAGCAATGGGAGGCCGTACAGGGACCCATGACACACTCTGGACCTGGCAGCAGCATGGGGAGGCGGTACAGGGGCCCATGACAGATTACGGGCCTGGCAGCAGCATGAGGAGTCGGTACGGGGGCCCATGACACACTCTGGACCTGGCAGCAGCATGAGGAGGCGGTACAGGGGCGCATGACAGATTACGAGCCTGGCAGCAGCAACTTGGACAGGAGGACGTTCAGCTTCTGCACCGTCGGGTGCGTGCTCGCAAACTGTTGTCTCTTGGAAACGGATTCCAAGAAAGACTGCTGACGGAATCCGTGAAGAGGAGTAGCAGGAGAAGGAGCATCTGAACGAGCGGAATATGCCAACAAGCGACAACAGTGGCCCATGACAGATTACGGGCCTGGCAGCAGCATGAGGAGTCGGTACGGGGGCCCATGGCAGATTACGGGCCTGGCAGCAGCTATGGGAGGCCCGTAATCTGCCAGCACCCTATGACAAAAAATGGAACCCACCAGCAGTGTGAGGAGACCTGAAAGTGGCACATGGCAGAGTGTGGCGATGGAGACAGCAGCAATGGGAGGCCGTACAGGGACCCATGAGAGACTCTGGACCTGGCAGCAGCATGAGGAGGCGGTATAGGGGCCCATGGCAGATTAGGGGCCTGGCAGCAGCTATGGGAGGCCCGTAATCTGCCAGCACCCTATGACAAAAAATGGAACACACCAGCAGTGTGAGGAGACCTGAAAGTGGCACATGGCAGAGTGTGGCGATGGAGGCAGCAGCAATGGGAGGCCGTACAGGGACCCATGAGAGACTCTGGACTTGGCAGCAGCATGAGGAGGCGGTATAGGGGCCCATGGCAGATTAGGGGCCTGGCAGCAGCTATGGGAGGCCCGTAATCTGCCAGCACCCTATGACAAAAAATGGAACACACCAGCAGTGTGAGGAGACCTGAAAGTGGCACATGTTTGGGGCATGATTCATGGCGGATTTAGTCAGTTGTGTCAGGAACTGGTGGTTTGAAATCCAGACTAATCCACGCCTGATTCATTTTCACAAACGTCAGTCTCTCCACACTTTGGGTGGACAGTC
This sequence comes from Staurois parvus, assembly GCF_062004578.1. Classification (NCBI taxonomy): domain Eukaryota; kingdom Metazoa; phylum Chordata; class Amphibia; order Anura; family Ranidae; genus Staurois; species Staurois parvus. Next base: position 133,226 of record NW_028319674.1, on the reverse strand, counting down.
GTGTCCTCCGCGGAGTTGCAATACCTCCTGCCGCACTAAACACGCGCTCCGATGCCACGCTACTGGCCGGGCATGACAGCCTTTCAAGGGCAAATTCAGCTAGTTGGGGCCAAAGGTCAAGTTTCGTTGCCCAGTAGTCAAGGGGATTGTCTACCTCGGTTGGCAGGGTGCTGTCCAAGTAGGCCTAAGCCTGTTGTTTGAGGTCCTGCTCCAGGTCCACCTGATGCTGCTGCTGCTGCTGCGGCTGGTTAGTAGTTTCCTCACTGCGCTGGTGAAGAAAGCTACTCATCATCGACTGCAGACTGAGGCAGCCGCTGCTGGTGGAGCTGCCACTGCTCCTACCACCCCACCCCTCCCCTGCTGCCATGGCAGCGGAACACGAGCGCACAGGGCCCACAGTGTCTGAGGATGGACGTTGGCGCAGACAGGCAGAGACCAGCTGACTACATAGGTGTTTTTTATAGTACGTTATTTTGGCCTCCCTCTCAGCAGGTGTGAAAAAGGCCACCATTTTTGAACGGTAGCGAGGGTCCAACAAGGTGGACAGCCAAAAGTCATCCCTCTGTCTGATGGTTATTATTCGGCTGTCGCTACGCAAGCAACCGAGCATGCTATGGGCCATTTGTGCCAAGGAATGCGAGGGACTCCCTGCCTCCATCTCCACAGCATACTGCCACGGTGCGTCTAGGTCCTCTGTCTCCTCTTCCTCCTCCTCTACCAGATGCTCCTGCTCCTCCACTCCTGTCCGCTGAGTGGAAAAACCACCCATTTCACTCAATAATTCCTGAGCACCAATGTCCTCCTCTACCTCCTCCTCTTCTTCCAGTCCTGCCCCCACAGGGGCCATGTGGCGTTGAGATCTGTGCGCCACGTCTACCGCACCCTGACCAGCCATTGTTAACAGCATTTGTTCCAGGACGTGCAACAGAGGAATGACGTCGTTCATCCCATAGTCCTGCCGACTCACGAATAGCGTGGCCTCCTCAAAGGGCCTGAGCAAGCGCAGGTGTCACGCATGAGCTGCCAATGGCTGACATCTAAGTTACACAGGGAGTACCTTTATCTGCTTTTAACATCAGGAAATCTGTGATGGCCTTTTGCTGTTCGTAAAGGCGGTCTAACATATGTAGGGTTGAATTCCACCTTGTTGCAACGTCACAGCATGAGGAGTCGGTATAGGGGCCCATGGCAGATTAGGGGCCTGGCAGCAGTTATGGGAGGCCCATAATCTGCCAGCACCCTATGACAAAAAATGGAACACACCAGCAGTGTGAGGAGACCTGAAAGTGGCACATGGCAGAGTGTGGCGATGGAGACAGCAGCAATGGGAGGCCGTACAGGGACCCATGAGAGACTCTGGACCTGGCAGCAGCATGAGGAGGCGGTATATAGGGGCCTACGGCAGATTAGGGGCCTGGCAGCAGCTATAGGAGGCCCGTAATCTGCCAGCACCCTATGTCAAAAAATTCAACACACCAGCAGTGTGTGAGGAGACCTGAAAGTGGCACATGGCAGAGTGTGGCGATGGAGACAGCAGCAATGGGAGGCCGTACAGGGACCCATGACAGACTCTGGACTTGGCAGCAGCATGAGGAGGCGGTATATAGGGGCTTATGGCAGATTAGGGGCCTGGCAGCAGCTATAGGAGGCCCGTAATCTGCCAGCACCCTATGTCAAAAAATTCAACACACCAGCAGTGTGAGGAGACCTGAAAGTGGCACATGGCAGAGTGTGGCGATGGAGACAGCAGCAATGGGAGGCCGTACAGGGACCCATGACAGACTCTGAACTTGGCAGCAGCATGAGGAGGCGTTATATAGGGGCCCATGGCAGATTAGGGGCCTGGCAGCAGCTATGTGAGGCCCGTAATCTGCCTGCACCCTATGTCAAAAAATTTAACACACCAGCAGTGTGAAGAGACCTGAAAGTGGCACATGGCAGCAGAGTGTGGCGATGGAGACAGCAGCAATGGGAGGCCGTACAGGGACCATGACAGACTCTGGACTTGGCAGCAGCATGAGGAGGCGGTATATAGGGGCCCATGGCAGATTAGGGGCCTGGCAGCAGCTATGTGAGGCCCGTTATCTTGCAGCACCCTATGTCAAAAAATTTAACACACCAGCAGTGTGAAGAGACCTGAAAGTGGCACATGGCAGCAGAGTGTGGCGATGGAGACAGCAGCAATGGGAGGCCGTACAGGGACCCATGAGAGACTCTGGACCTGGCAGCAGCAGGAGGAGGCGGTATATAGGGGCCCATGGCAGATTAGGGGCCTGGCAGCAGCTATGTGAGGCCCGTAATCTGCCTGCACCCTATGTCAAAAAATTTAACACACCAGCAGTGTGAAGAGACCTGAAAGTGGCACATGGCAGCAGAGTGTGGCGATGGAGACAGCAGCAATGGGAGGCCGTACAGGGACCCATGACAGACTCTGAACTTGGCAGCAGCATGAGGAGGCGGTATATAGGGGCCTACGGCAGATTAGGGGCCTGGCAGCAGCTATAGGAGGCCCGTAATCTGCCAGCACCCTATGTCAAAAAATTCAACACACCAGCAGTGTGTGAGGAGACCTGAAAGTGGCACATGGCAGAGTGTGGCGATGGAGACAGCAGCAATGGGAGGCCGTACAGGGACCCATGACAGACTCTGGACTTGGCAGCAGCATGAGGAGGCGGTATATAGGGGCTTATGGCAGATTAGGGGCCTGGCAGCAGCTATAGGAGGCCCGTAATCTGCCAGCACCCTATGTCAAAAAATTCAACACACCAGCAGTGTGAGGAGACCTGAAAGTGGCACATGGCAGAGTGTGGCGATGGAGACAGCAGCAATGGGAGGCCGTACAGGGACCCATGACAGACTCTGAACTTGGCAGCAGCATGAGGAGGCGTTATATAGGGGCCCATGGCAGATTAGGGGCCTGGCAGCAGCTATAGGAGGCCCGTAATCTGCCAGCACCCTATGTCAAAAAATTTAACACACCAGCAGTGTGAAGAGACCTGAAAGTGGCACATGGCAGCAGAGTGTGGCGATGGAGACAGCAGCAATGGGAGGCCGTACAGGGACCATGACAGACTCTGGACTTGGCAGCAGCATGAGGAGGCGGTATATAGGGGCCCATGGCAGATTAGGGGCCTGGCAGCAGCTATGTGAGGCCCGTTATCTTGCAGCACCCTATGTCAAAAAATTTAACACACCAGCAGTGTGAAGAGACCTGAAAGTGGCACATGGCAGCAGAGTGTGGCGATGGAGACAGCAGCAATGGGAGGCCGTACAGGGACCCATGAGAGACTCTGGACCTGGCAGCAGCAGGAGGAGGTGGTATATAGGGGCCCATGGCAGATTAGGGGCCTGGCAGCAGCTATGTGAGGCCCGTAATCTGCCTGCACCCTATGTCAAAAAATTTAACACACCAGCAGTGTGAAGAGACCTGAAAGTGGCACATGGCAGCAGAGTGTGGCGATGGAGACAGCAGCAATGGGAGGCCGTACAGGGACCATGACAGACTCTGGACTTGGCAGCAGCATGAGGAGGCGGTATATAGGGGCCCATGGCAGATTAGGGGCCTGGCAGCAGCTATGTGAGGCCCGTTATCTTGCAGCACCCTATGTCAAAAAATTTAACACACCAGCAGTGTGAAGAGACCTGAAAGTGGCACATGGCAGCAGAGTGTGGCGATGGAGACAGCAGCAATGGGAGGCCGTACAGGGACCCATGAGAGACTCTGGACCTGGCAGCAGCAGGAGGAGGCGGTATATAGGGGCCCATGGCAGATTAGGGGCCTGGCAGCAGCTATGTGAGGCCCGTAATCTGCCTGCACCCTATGTCAAAAAATTTAACACACCAGCAGTGTGAAGAGACCTGAAAGTGGCACATGGCAGCAGAGTGTGGCGATGGAGACAGCAGCAATGGGAGGCCGTACAGGGACCCATGAGAGACTCTGGACCTGGCAGCAGCAGGAGGAGGCGGTATATAGGGGCCTATGGCAGATTAGGGGCCTGGCAGCAGCTATAGGAGGCCCGTAATCTGCCAGCACCCTATGTCAAAAAATTCAACACACCAGCAGTGTGAGGAGACCTGAAAGTGGCACATGTTTGAGGCATGATTCATGGCGGATTTAGTCAGTTGTGTCAGGAACTGGTGGTTTGAAATCCAGACTAATCCACGCCTGATTCATTTTCACAAACGTGAGTCTCTCCACACTTTGGGTGGACAGTCGTGTCCTCCGCGGAGTTACAATACCTCCTGCCGCACTAAACACGCGCTCCGATGCCACGCTACTGGCCGGGCATGACAGCCTTTCAAGGGCAAATTCAGCTAGTTGGGGCCAAAGGTCAAGTTTCGTTGCCCAGTAGTCAAGGGGATTGTCTACCTCGGTTGGCAGGGTGCTGTCCAAGTAGGCCCAAGCCTGTTGTTTGAGCTCCTGCTCCAGGTCCACCTGATGCTGCTGCTGCTGCTGCGGCTGGTTAGTAGTTTCCTCACTGCGCTGGTGAAGAAAGCTACTCATCATCGACTGCAGACTGAGGCAGCCGCTGCTGGTGGAGCTGCCACTGCTCCTACCACCCCACCCCTCCCCTGCTGCCATGCCAGCGGAACGCGAGCGCACAGGGCCCACAGTGTCTGAGGATGGACGTTGGCGCACAAAGGCAGAGACCAACTGACTACATAGGTGGTTTTTATAGTACGTAATTTTGGCCTCCCTCTCAGCAGGTGTGAAAAAGGCCACCATTTTGGACCGGTAGCGAGGGTCCAACAAGGTGGACAGCCAAAAGTCATCCCTCTGTCTGATGGTTATTATTCGGCTGTCGCTACGCAAGCAACCGAGCATGCTATGGGCCATTTGTGCCAAGGAATGCGAGGGACTCCCTGCCTCCATCTCCACAGCATACTGCCACGGTGCGTCTGGGTCCTCTGTCTCCTCCTCCTCCTCCTCTACCAGATGCTCCTGCTCCTCCACTCCTGTCCGCTGAGTGGAAAAACCACCCATTTCACTCAATAATTCCTGAGCACAAATGTCCTCCTCTACCTCCTCCTCTTCTTCCTGTCCTGCCCCCACAGGGGTCATGTGGCGTTGAGATCTGTGCGCCACGTCTACCGCACCCTGACCAGCCATTGTTAACAGCATTTGTTCCAGGACGTGCAACAGAGGAATGACGTCGTTCATCCCATAGTCCTGCCGACTCACGAATAGCGTGGCCTCCTCAAAGGGCCTGAGCAAGCGGCAGGTGTCACGCATGAGCTGCCAATGGCTGACATCTAAGTTACACAGGGGAGTACCTTTATCCGCTTGTAACATCAGGAAATCGGTGATGGCCTTTCGCTGCTCGTAAAGGCGGTCTAACATGTGTAGGGTTGAATTCCACCTTGTTGCAACGTCGCAGATCAGGCGATGCTGTGGAATTCCGTTCTGCCGCTGCAGCTCAATGAGGGTGTTCTTTGCGGTGTAGGAATGGCTGAAATGCATGCACAGTTTACGTGACATTTTAAGGATGTCTTGCAGTGGGATGGTGGATTTTAGGAACCGCTTGACAACCAGATTGAACACGTGAGCCATGCATGGCGCATGGCACAACCTTCCTTGACGCAGAGCAGACACCATGTTCTTTCCGTTGTCAGTCAACATGGTTCCGATTTTTAGTTTGCGCGGAGACAGCCATCTGTCGATTTCTCTGTTCATTACACTCAGCAGTTCCTCCCCTGTGTGACTACGTTCGCCAAGGCATACCAGGTGCAGCACAGCGTGACACCGTTGCGCCCTGCACATGTGATATGCCGGTCGGGTAATGGGACTTGGCACGGGGGTGGCGGCTGAGGACACGGCGGAAAAAGAGGTGGTAGAGGCGGACATGCTTGCTGGACCAAGGACGTGCAAACGTGGAGGCAAAAGCGTCGTGACCTGTCCAAGTTGCTGGTGCGGCTGTGCCGGCACCACGTTCACCCAGTGGGCCGTAAATGACATGTACTGTCCCTGACCGTAGTTACAGCTCCACACGTCGGCGCTGCCGTGCACTTTGGCAGAGACCGACATGCTCAAAGACTGGCCCACCATCTCTTCTACATGTGAATGCAGGGCTGGCACTGCCTTTTGGGCAAAGAAATGACGGCTTGGCACTCTCCACCGCGGCGCGGCACAAGCCATCATTTCTCGGAAAGGTGCTGAGTCCACCAGTTGGAAAGGGAGGGACTGCAGCACCAGCAACTTGGACAGGAGGACGTTCAGCTTTTGCACCGTCGGGTGCGTGCTCGCAAACTGTTGTCTCTTGGATACGGATTCCAAGAAAGACTGTTGACGGAATCCGAGAAGAGGAGTAGCAGGAGAAGGAGCATCTGAACGAGCGGAAGATGCCAATGAGCGACAACTCCCCTCAGCAGAGGTGTTGGAGCCTTGACTGGCTGATAGAGGGCGATTGACGACGTCGGGTGACGGAGCAAGTAACGGAGCGGGTGATGGAGCGGGGGCTGGGGCAGGCAGAACCGCCGTATGTTTATCACGGTTTTCCCAGGCCACCGAATGGTGACGCTGCATATGCTGACGCAACGCTGTAGTCCCAACATGGGCCCCCTGGCCACGCTTGCATTTCTGGCCACATAGTCGACATACGGCTACGTTTACTTCCTCGGGCGGCTTGAGGAAAAATTGCCACACCACCGAGTAGGAAACTTTGCCCCCGCTACTCTTCACTGGCTGACTGCTACTTCCTCCGTGCGCACCGGCACCACTACTGGCCGTGGTGGTAGGCTGCAGTGGAGCTGGTGCTCTACTCCGTGGACGTTTGGCTCCACTGACACTGATGCGACCCTGCTGCTGTCTCCTGGGCAACCCACCGACTGTTTTGCTCGCTGCCAAGCTGCCACCCTCTTCTCCTGATGATGCGGAAGAAATTGCCTGATGACGACGAGGCTGCCAAGTGCGATCAACCTCCTCATCATCAAGTAGGGTCTCCGCCTCACTACTAGCCCCCTCGGCTGCGTCTGGGTCAGGAGACAGACCTGTCTCTAGACCGGCTACCGAGCCACTCTCCTCGCCAGTACTTGTTCGCTTGGCTGCTGAAAAGGCCGATGTCTCCCCCCGTTCCTGACCGCCCTCTGTTAGCTCTTCCTCACTGTACAGTGGGGCTGAGCCCACAGCATGCGATACTTCGCTTGGTGAGGGAACAGCAAAGGACAGGGGCAGGTAGAGGACACGTGATTTCAGTGGGCTTGGTCCCGGGCCATGCCAACTAACGGTTGTGTCTGACGTACCCACCGACCGTTGGCTGTAGGTGTCAGAGGTGACCTGGGAAGAGGAAGACGACCGAGCCAACCAATCAATGACGGCAGGGTTGTCGGTGGAGACACGACCGCTGGATGACACCGGGAGCACTGGCCTCTGGCTGCGAATACTGCTGCCTCGACCCCTTCCTCTGCTGCCACGTCTGCTCGCTCCTAAAACATTGCCTCCTCTGCCACTCCTCTGCATGTTGTCTGACATACTATTTAATTCAACGATTAGGTGTCCCTGAGTAACAATTCTCTGGCACTCAGTAACAATTCTGTCTGTCCCTGAGTATGAATTCTGTGGCCCTGAGTAACAATTGTGTGTCTGTGCAAGTAACAATTCTGTGTCTGTGCAAGTAACAATTTTGTGTCTGTGAGAGTAACAATTCTCTGGCACTCAGTAACAATTCTGTCTGTCCCTGAGTAACAATTCTCTGGCACTCAGTAACAATTCTGTCTGTCCCTGAGTAACAATTCTGTCTGTCCCTGAGTATGAATTCTGTGGCCCTGAGTAAGAATTCTCTGGCACTCAGTAACAATTCTGTCTGTCCCTGAGTATGAATTCTGTGGCCCTGAGTAACAATTGTGTGTCTGTGCAAGTAACAATTCTGTGTCTGTGCAAGTAACAATTTTGTGTCTGTGAGAGTAACAATTCTCTGGCACTCAGTAACAATTCTGTCTGTCCCTGAGTAACAATTCTCTGGCACTCAGTAACAATTCTGTCTGTCCCTGAGTATGAATTCTGTGGCCCTGAGTAACAATTCTGTCTCTGTGCGAGTAACAATTCTGTGTCTGTGCAAGTAACAATTTTGTGTCTGTGAGAGTAACAATTCTCTGGCACTCAGTAACAATTCTGTCTGTCCCTGAGTAACAATTCTCTGGCACTCAGTAACAATTCTGTCTGTCCCTGAGTAACAATTCTCTGGCACTCAGTAACAATTCTGTCTGTCCCTGAGTAACAATTCTCTGGCACTCAGTAACAATTGTGTGTCTGTGCAAGTAACAATTCTGTGTCTGTGCAAGTAACAATTTTGTGTCTGTGAGAGTAACAATTCTCTGGCACTCAGTAACAATTCTGTCTGTCCCTGAGTAACAATTCTCTGGCACTCAGTAACAATTCTGTCTGTCCCTGAGTATGAATTCTGTGGCCCTGAGTAACAATTCTGTCTCTGTGCGAGTAACAATTCTGTGTCTGTGCAAGTAACAATTTTGTGTCTGTGAGAGTAACAATTCTCTGGCACTCAGTAACAATTCTGTCTGTCCCTGAGTAACAATTCTCTGGCACTCAGTAACAATTCTGTCTGTCCCTGAGTAACAATTCTCTGGCACTCAGTAACAATTCTGTCTGTCCCTGAGTAACAATTCTCTGGCACTCAGTAACAATTGTGTGTCTGTGCAAGTAACAATTCTGTGTCTGTGCAAGTAACAATTTTGTGTCTGTGAGAGTAACAATTCTCTGGCACTCAGTAACAATTCTGTCTGTCCCTGAGTAACAATTCTCTGGCACTCAGTAACAATTCTGTCTGTCCCTGAGTATGAATTCTGTGGCCCTGAGTAACAATTCTGTCTCTGTGCGAGTAACAATTCTGTGTCTGTGCAAGTAACAATTTTGTGTCTGTGAGAGTAACAATTCTCTGGCACTCAGTAACAATTCTGTCTGTCCCTGAGTAACAATTCTCTGGCACTCAGTAACAATTCTGTCTGTCCCTGAGTAACAATTCTCTGGCACTCAGTAACAATTCTGTCTGTCCCTGAGTAACAATTCTCTGGCACTCAGTAACAATTGTGTGTCTGTGCAAGTAACAATTCTGTGTCTGTGCAAGTAACAATTTTGTGTCTGTGAGAGTAACAATTCTCTGGCACTCAGTAACAATTCTGTCTGTCCCTGAGTAACAATTCTCTGGCACTCAGTAACAATTCTGTCTGTCCCTGAGTATGAATTCTGTGGCCCTGAGTAACAATTCTGTCTCTGTGCGAGTAACAATTCTGTGTCTGTGCAAGTAACAATTTTGTGTCTGTGAGAGTAACAATTCTCTGGCACTCAGTAACAATTCTGTCTGTCCCTGAGTAACAATTCTATGGCACTCAGTAACAATTCTGTCTTCCCTGAGTAACAATTCTCTGGCACTCAGTAACAATTCTGTCTGTCCCTGAGTATGAATTCTGTGGCCCTGAGTAACAATTCTGTCTCTGTGCGAGTAACAATTCTGTGTCTGTGCAAGTAACAATTTTGTGTCTGTGAGAGTAACAATTCTCTGGCACTCAGTAACAATTCTGTCTGTCCCTGAGTAACAATTCTCTGGCACTCAGTAACAATTCTGTCTGTCCCTGAGTAACAATTCTCTGGCACTCAGTAACAATTGTGTGTCTGTGCAAGTAACAATTCTGTGTCTGTGCAAGTAACAATTTTGTGTCTGTGAGAGTAACAATTCTCTGGCACTCAGTAACAATTCTGTCTGTCCCTGAGTAACAATTCTCTGGCACTCAGTAACAATTCTGTCTGTCCCTGAGTATGAATTCTGTGGCCCTGAGTAACAATTCTGTCTCTGTGCGAGTAACAATTCTGTGTCTGTGCAAGTAACAATTTTGTGTCTGTGAGAGTAACAATTCTCTGGCACTCAGTAACAATTCTGTCTGTCCCTGAGTAACAATTCTCTGGCACTCAGTAACAATTCTGTCTGTCCCTGAGTAACAATTCTCTGGCACTCAGTAACAATTCTGTCTGTCCCTGAGTAACAATTCTCTGGCACTCAGTAACAATTGTGTGTCTGTGCAAGTAACAATTCTGTGTCTGTGCAAGTAACAATTTTGTGTCTGTGAGAGTAACAATTCTCTGGCACTCAGTAACAATTCTGTCTGTCCCTGAGTAACAATTCTCTGGCACTCAGTAACAATTCTGTCTGTCCCTGAGTATGAATTCTGTGGCCCTGAGTAACAATTGTGTGTCTGTGCAAGTAACAATTCTGTGTCTGTGCAAGTAACAATTTTGTGTCTGTGAGAGTAACAATTCTCTGGCACTCAGTAACAATTCTGTCTGTCCCTGAGTAACAATTCTCTGGCACTCAGTAACAATTCTGTCTGTCCCTGAGTAACAATTCTGTCTGTCCCTGAGTATGAATTCTGTGGACCTGAGTAAGAATTCTCTGGCACTCAGTAACAATTCTGTCTGTCCCTGAGTATGAATTCTGTGGCCCTGAGTAACAATTGTGTGTCTGTGCAAGTAACAATTCTGTGTCTGTGCAAGTAACAATTTTGTGTCTGTGAGAGTAACAATTCTCTGGCACTCAGTAACAATTCTGTCTGTCCCTGAGTAACAATTCTCTGGCACTCAGTAACAATTCTGTCTGTCCCTGAGTAACAATTCTCTGGCACTCAGTAACAATTCTGTCTGTCCCTGAGTAACAATTCTGTCTGTCCCTGAGAATGAATTCTGTGGCCCTGAGTAAGAATTCTCTGGCACTCAGTAACAATTCTGTCTGTCCCTGAGTAACAATTCTCTGGCACTCAGTAACAATTCTGTCTGTCCCTGAGTAAAAATTCTGTGGCCCTAATAACGTTTCTGTGGCCCTAAGTAACAATTCTCTGGCACTGAGTAACAATTCTGTCTGTCCCTGAGTATGAATTCTGTGGCCCTAACTAGCGTTTCTTTGTCCCTAAAGAACGATTCTGTGGCCCTCATTAACAAGTCTGTGTCCCTGAGTAATGGTTCTCTGTCCCTAAGTAACTTCTCTCTGTCCCCAAGTATTGTTTCTGTGGCCCTAACTCTGTCCCTGTCCCTAGTACAGAGCGGTCTGCCTCTGTTCAATGACTGCAGGCAAATGAAGATTTCCAAAATGGCCGCTATATATACCTCGACCATTACACAGTGCTGGCTGGCTGGCTGCTGATTGGCTGATGCGATCACATGTCGTTGAGGAATGCATTATGGGGCAGCGCGCCTTGTCTGCGCGCCTTCCCCGACATCCCCGCTCCGTCGCCGCACATGTCAGCCGCCATTTTCGGAAAAATTTCGATTCGCGCGTCCGAATTAGGCTGTTTTTCGGATTCGGCACGAATCGAAATTTTTCCGAAATTCGACTCGAATTCCACTTCGGATACTTCGATTCGCTCATCTCTACTCGTCACCCAACATGTTTTTCCCCCCCTCTACTCTAATAAATTGAAGGGGCGGTCCGTGTTTCCGTCGCAATCCACGATAATCGTATTCTCTGTAATTACTGGAGTAGAAAATGGCGGGAAGTGTTTGTCGTGTGGCGTTGGCGGTCGGGGGTGGGGTGTGTGTGTGTGGGGGGGGGGGTCGGTCTCCGGACTGACAACTTATCAATCCGGCAGGAACCAGCAATTGCGTTGATGAATTTCTAACCTCCGGGAATGAGATTGGCGCAAAGGTCCGGAGATCAGATGGCAGATTAGCCGCGCGGCTGAAAGGGGACCGCGGAATTAGGAGGCAGATAAGCGCGCTGCGCCGGACGCGGCTGGTCGTTTTCACCTCATTGTTGATGCGGAGGTCATCGGTCAGAGTCGTTACAGAATTCCTAATGGCCGACGCGTTCACCGCGCTATTATTCCCTTGTGAGGGGGGGGGGGGCAGGCCGCGCCGCCGTTATCTCGGATGATTGACTTTAACGGCATTTAATAGGATGTGACCGGCCAATCCGGAGCGAGCGCACACAGCCGATGGAGGCCGAAGATCCGCAGGGAGAGCAAACGGCTGAACTGGAGAGACTTCACTGGCTGCATACTTGAGATCTCACTACGCAGCAACGATGAAGGATGAGATGGACAGATCTACACGGGACGGAACGCGTAATTCTCTCATGGCGGGGTCACTACGGAGCAGAGGATACCGAACATATCGAATATCATGAGATGTGGGGGCTGCATTCGTTTTCTAGGCTTCTGTTTTCACCTGGTGATCTGCCCAGTGACACACCTCCTGTATGAGAGCGCCCCCACTCTGGAGGAAGGAGCACAGGACAGCAGCATTGTCAGTCTGGGGGGGGATGGGGAGTGTTAGATAGAATAGCAGATTTAAATACACTAACAATTCCAGCTCACACTTTATAATCTGTTACAGCAGTTTGTTACTTTTGGGATAAAGGTTTTACATCAATAAATAAAAGCTGATCATTGTCAGCACCCCTGGTTTGTCTCATCCCTCTAACTCAGGGGTCTCCAAACTGTGGCCTGGGGGCCAGATGTGACCCTTTGCTTTCCTTCATCTGGCCCTTGGGGCTGACGCCAATGATGGAGCGCTATTCCCCCCACTGACACCAACGATGGGGCGCTATTCCCCCCACTGACACCAATGATGGGGCACTATTCCCCCCACTGACACCAATGATGGGGCACTATTCCTCACACTGACACCAATGATGGGGCACTATTCCTCCCACTGACACCAATGATGGGGCACTATTCCTCACACTGACACCAATAATGGGGCACTATTCCCCCCACTGACACCAATGACGGGGCACTATTCCCCCCACTGACACCAATGATGGGGCACTATTCCTCCCACTGACACCAATGATGGGGCACTATTCCTCCCACTGACACCAATGATGGGGCACTATTCCTCCCACTGACACCAATGATGAGGCACTATTCCCCCCACTGACACCAATGACGGGGGCACTATTCCTCCACTGACACCAATGATGGGAAACTATTCCTCCCACTAACATCAATGATGGGGCACTATTCCTCCCACTGACACCAATGCAGGGGCACTATTCCCCCCCACTGACACCAATGATGGGGCACTATTCCCCCCCACTGACACCAATGATGGGGCACTAATCCCCCATTGACACCAATGACGGGGTACTCTTCCTCCCACTGACTCCAATGACGGGGCACTATTCCCCCCATTGACACCAATGATGGGGCACTATTCCCCCATTGACACCAATGATGGGGCACTATTCCTCCCGCTGACTCCAATGACGGGGCACTATTCCTCCCACTGACACCAATGATGGGGCACTATTCCCCCCATTGACACCAATGATGGGGCACTATTCCTCCCACTGACACCTATGATGGGGCACTATTCCTCCCGCTGACTCCAATGACGGGGCACTATTCCTCCCACTGACACCAATGATGGGGCACTATTCCCCCCATTGACACCAATGATGGAGCACTATTCCTCCCACTGACACCAATGATGGGGCACTATTCCCCCCATTGACACCAATGATGGGGCACTATTCCTCCCACTGACACCTATGATGGGGCACTATTCCTCCCACTGACACCTATGATGGGGCACTATTCCTCCCACTGACACCAATGATGGGGTACTCTTCCTCCCACTGACACCAATGATGGGGCACTATTCCCCCTATTGACACCAATGATGGGGCACTATTCCTCCCACTGACATCAATGATGGGGCACTATTCCTCCCACTGACACCAATGATGGGGCACTATTCCTCCCACTGACACCAATGACGGGGCACTATTCCTCCCACTGACACCAATGATGGAGCACTATTCCTCCCACTGACATCAATGATGGGGCACTATATCCCCCACCAACACCAATGATGGGGCACTATTCCTCCCACTGACACCAATGATGGGACACTATTCCTCCCACTGACACCAATGATGGGACACTATTCCTCCCACTGACATCAATGATGGGGCACTATATCCCCCACCAACACCAATGATGGAGCACTATTCCTCCCACTAACTCCAATGATGGGGCACTATTCCTCCCACTGACACCAATGATGGGGCACTATTCCTCCCACTGACACCAATGATGGGGCACTATTCCTCCCACTGACACCAATGATGGGGCACTATTCCTCCCACTGACACCAATGATGGGGCACTATTCCTCCCACTGACACCAATGATGGGACACTATTCCTCCCACTGACACCAATGATGGGGCACTATTCCTCCTACCGACACCAATGACAGGGTACTCTTCCTCCCACTGATTCCAATGATGGGGCACTATTCCTCCCTCTGACACCAATGATGGGGCACTATTCCTCCCACTGATTCCAATGATGGGGCACTATTCCTCCCTCTGACACCAATGATGGGGCACTATTCCTCCCACTGATTCCAATGATGGGGCACTATTCCTCCCACTGATACCAATGATGGGGCACTATTCCTCCCACTGACACCAATGATGGAGCACTATTCCTCCCTCTGACACCAATGATGGGGCACTATTCCTCCGACTGACACCAATGATGGGACACTATTCCTCCCACTGACACCAATGATGGGGCACTATTCCTCCCACTGATACCAATGATGGGGCACTATTCCCCCCACTGATACCAATGATGGGGCACTATTCCTCTCACTGACACCAATGATGGGGCACTATTCCTCCCACTGACACCAATGATGGGGCACTATTCCTCCCACTGACACCAGTGATGAGGCACTATTCCCCCCACTGATACCAATGATGGGGCACTATTCCTCCCACTGACACCAGTGATGAGGCACTATTCCTCCCACTGACACCAATGATGGGGCACTATTCCTCCCACTGACATCAGTGATGAGGCACTATTCCTCCCACTGACACCAATGATGGGCACTATTCCTCCCACTGATACCAATGATGGGGCACTATTCCTCCCACTGACCCCAGTGATGAGGCACTATTCCTCCCACTGACACCAATGATGGGCACTATTCCCCCCACTGATACCAATGATGGGGCACTATTCCTCCCACTGACACCAATGATGAGGCACTATTCCTCCCACTGACAGCAATGATGAGGCACTATTCCTCCCACTGACACCAATGATGGGGCACTATTCCTCCCACTGACACCAATGATGGGGCACTATTCCTCCCACTGACACCAATGATGGGGCACTATTCCTCCCACTGACACCAATGATGGGGCACTATTCCTCCCACTGACACCAATGATGGGGCACTATTCCTCCCACTGACACCAATGATGGGCACTATTCCTCCCACTGATACCAATGATGGGGCACTATTCCCCCACTGATACCAATGATGGGGCACTATTCCTCCACTGACACCAATGATGGGGCACTATTCCTCCCACTGACACCAATGATGGGGCACTATTCCTCCCACTGATACCAATGATGGGGCACTATTCCTCCCACTGACACCAATGATGGGGCACTATTCCTCCCACTGACACCAGTGATGAGGCACTATTCCTCCCACTGACATCAATGATGGGCACTATTCCCCCCACTGATACCAATGATGGGGCACTATTCCTCCCACTGACACCAATGACGAGGCACTATTCCTCCCACTGACAGCAATGACGAGGCACTATTCCTCCCACTGACACCAATGATGAGGCACTATTCCTCCCACTGACACCAATGATGAGGCACTATTCCTCCCACTGACACCAATGATGAGGCACTATTCCTCCCACTGACACCAATGATGAGGCACTATTCCTCCCACTGACACCAATGATGAGGCACTATTCCTCCCACCGACACCAATGATGAGGCACTATTCCCCCCACTGACACCAGTGATGAGGCACTATTCCTCCCACTGACACCAATGATGGGGCACTATTCCTCCCACTGACACCAATGATGGGGCACTATTCCCCCCACTGACACCAATGATGAGGCACTATTCCTAGGCCTAGACTGGGTCAAAAAATAGGCTCAGGCACTTTAGACTGAACAGCCCTTTTTTTTACCAACCTGCAAATAATGCCAACTACCAATTCTCGATTATATACAGTATCTTCCAGAAGTGAGTCCACACCGCCATTAAGGTATAAACTGCTGGGAACAAAAGTGACTCCACCCCTAAGTGACAAGGTCCAAATTGGGGCCAATCAGCCATTTTCCCTCCCCGGGGTCATGTGACTCGCAGGTGTTACAAGGTCTCAGGTGTGAATGGGGAGCGGGTGGGTTACATTTGGTGTTATTGCTCTCACTCTCTCATACTGGTCACTGGAAGTTCAACATGGCACCTCATGGCAAAGAACTCTGAGGATCTGAAAAGAGAATTGTTAGTCTACATAAAGATGGCCGAGGCTATAAGAAGATTGCCGAGACCCTGAAACTGAGCTGCAGCACGGTGGCCAAGACCATAGAGCATTGTAACAGGACAGGTTCCCCTCAGAACAGACCTCGCCATGGTCCACCAAAGAAGTTGAGTCCACGTGCTGAGCGTCATATCCAGAGGTTGTCTTTGGGAAATAGACGTATGAGTGCTGCCAGCATTGCTGCAGAGGTTGAATGGGTGGGGGGGGGGGGTGTCAGCCTGTCAGTGGTGCCAGCATTGCTGCAGAGGGTGAAGGGGTGGGGGGGGGTCAGCCTGTCAGTGGTGCCAGCATTGCTGCAGAGGGTGAAGGGGTGGGGGGTCAGCCTGTCAGAGCTCAGACCATACGCCGATCACTGCATCTCATTGGTCTGCATGGCTGTCTTCCCAGAAGGAAGCCTCTTCTAAAGATGATGACCAAGAAAGCTGCAAACAGTTTGCTGAAGACGAGCAGACTAAGGACATGGATTACTGGAACCGTCTCCTGTGGTCTGATGACACCAACATCAACTGATTTGGTTCAGATGGTGTCAGGCGTGTGTGGCGGCAACCAGGTGAGGAGTACAAAGACAAGTGTGTCTTGCCTACAGTCAAGCATGGTGGTGGGGGTGTCATGGTCTGGGGCCCCATGGCGGTGGGGGTGTAACGGTCTGGGGCCCCATGGTGGTGGGAGTGTCATGGTCTGGGGCCCCATGGTGGTGGGAGTGTCATGGTCCGGGGCCACCTGAGTGCTGCCGGCACTGGGGGGGCTACAGTTTATTGAGGGAACCATGAATGCCAACATGTACTGTGACATACTGAAGCAGAGCATGATCCCCTCCCCTTGGAGACTGGGCCGCAGGGCAGTATTCCAACATAACGACCCCAAACACCTCCAAGACCACCACTGCCTTGCTAAAGAAGCTGAGGGTGAAGGTGATGGACTGGCCAAGCATGTCTACAGACCTAAACCCTATCGAGCATCTGTGGGGCGTCCTCAAACGGATGGTGGAGAAGCGCAAGGTCTCTAACATCCACCAGCTCCGTGATGTCATCATAGAGGAGTGGAAGATGGAAGGCGGCGAGCACAAGGTCTATAACATCCTTCAGCTCCGTGATGTCATCATAGAGGAGTGGAAGACGGAAGGTGGAGGAGCACAAGGTCTATAACATCCTTCAGCCTCGTGATGACATCATGGAGGAGTGGAAGACGGAAGGTGGAGGAGCACAAGCTCTCTAACATCCACCAGCTCCGTGACGTTGTCATTGGGGAGTGGAAGAGGACTCCAGTGACAACCTGTGAAGCTCTGGTGACCTCCATGCCCAAGAGGGTGAAGGCAGTGCTGGAAAATAATGGCGGCCACACAAAATATTGACACTTTGGGTCCAATTTGGACCTTGTCACTTAGGGGTGGACTCACTTTTGTTGCTGGCGGTTTAGACATTAATGGCGGTGTGTTGAGTTATTTTGAGGGGACAGCAAATTTCCATGTTATACAAGCTGTACACTCACTACGTCACATTGTAGCAAAGTGTCATTTCTTCAGTGTTGTCACATGGAAAGAGAGAATCAAATATTGACACAAATGTGAGGGGGGGGGGACTCACTTCTGGGAGATACTGGAGATATATATATACATACAGTTGTGTTGAAAATAATAGCCGTCAGACATCACTAACCGGATCAATCACTGTTTTTGGTGGAAATGATATTTCTACACGGCAAATAATTTCCTAGCAGGTGTAGTAGAGTCATAGAAATCCAACAGACCCGACAGTCATGACATGCATGCTGCTGATTCTGTGTCATTGAATCACTCATTGAAAGGGGCGTGTTCACAATAATAGCCGTGTGGAGTTCTATTAGTGACGTCATTCATTCTTTGAAAAACAGGTGGCAGTTATTGCCCTTATTTAAGGAAGGAAGGCAGCAAATGTTGGACATGCTGGTTACAGTGCATTTCTCTCTGAAATTCTGAGGAAAATGGGTGGTTCCAGACATTGTTCAGAAGAACAGCGTACCTTGATTAAAAAGTTGATTGGAGAGGGGAAAACATATAAAGAAGTGCAGAAAATGATCGGCTGCTCAGCTAAAATGATGGCAAATGCTTTAAAATGGCAACCAAAACCTGAAAGACGCGGAAGAAAGCGAAAATCTACCATTGGAATGGATAGAAGAATAGCCAAAATGGGGCGGACTCAGCCAACAATCAGCCCCAGGAAGATGAAAGAAGGTGTGACGTTCCCTGTGAGGACTCAGCCAACAATCAGCCCCAGGAAGATGAAAGAAGGTGTGACGTTCCCTGTGAGGACTCAGCCAACAATCAGCCCCAGGAAGATGAAAGAAGATGTGACGTTCCCTGTGAGGACTGTTACAATTAGAAGACGCCGATGTGAAGCCAAGCTATCTGCAAGAAGTCCCCGCAAAGTCCCACTGTTGGGAAAAAGACGTGTGCTGAAGAGGTTACAATCTGCCAAAGAGCACATTGACTGGCCTAAAGAGAAATGGTGCAACATTTTGTGGACTGATGGAAGTAAGATTGTTCTTTTTGGGTCTAGTGGGCGGAGACAGTTTGTCAGATGACCCCCAAACACTGAATTCAAGCCACAGTACACTGTGAAGACCGTGAAGCATGGTGGTGCAAGCATCATGATATGGGGATGTTTCTCATACTACGGTGTTGGGCCTATTTATCGCATACCAGGGATCATGGATCAGTTTGAATCCATCAGAATACTTGAAGAGGTCATGCTGCCTTATGCTGAAGAGGAAATGCCCTTGAAATGGGTGTTCCAACAAGACAACGACCCCAAACACACCAGTAAACGTGCAGCATCTTGGTTCCAGACCAACAAGATGGACGTTATGGAGTGGCCAGCCCAATCCCCGGATCTTCATCCAATAGAAAACTTGTGGGGTGACATCAAAAATGCCGTTTCTGAGGCCAAACCAAGAAATAGAGAAGAACTGTGGAATGTGGTCCAATCATCCTGGGCTGGAATACCTGATCACAGGGGCCAGAAGTTGGGGGACTCCATGCAACACAGATGTACAGCAGTTCTCACAAACAGTGCGACTACAACCAAATATTCATGAAGTCATTCAAAGGAAAGCAAAATCTTCAAACATTTCTCAGTTTATATAGTGAATGTTGGAGTTTGTAAAGAAGAATACAAACACGGCCATTTTTTTGAACCGTCTAATATTCACTTTTCTTCCATTTTTTTTAGAGGAACAACACAAATTTGATGTATTTTTCTTCATGTTGTGATTTGGAATAGAATGTGTCGTGTTCCCAATGCATTTGTGTGGATGGAAATAAAAGGATTAGAAGGATTTGCAGCTTTACTCACTTTTTCCATCACACTGATATTATATTGAACACAACTGTGTATATTGTACGTTGGGTTGTGGTGTTCTGTGAGATTTCATCGTCCTCGTCAGAGAACATCGTCAGTTCCTAATGAACAGGCCAGGATCAGGTAGAAGTGTCAGAGATTATTAAGTCTGGTAATGTCACCTATATCTCTTCCACGCTCCGCGCTCCCCGTCCGCTCGTCTCCATCCATCTCGCCGCTCCCGCAACGTCGCCGATGTAACAAACTCCATTAGCCAGAACTTCCAAATTTCCCCGCCTGTCATTAAATCTCCGGCTATAAAAACATTTGTCAGTTTTATTCCCCAATTCGATCCGTTCGGTGACACCGTAAAGGTAAACGAGGCGGATTGGTGAATGAAATCCTCCTGACGTGAAAATGACAGCCGAGACAAATTCACACCTAATTGTCCCGCGCCGCGCTTGCGGAGATTTATGGGAAATTTAAGAGCAATGGTAAAAAAAAAAATCGCGGAGAAGCAGAGAAGCGCGGCGAGACTGAGAGATGACACTCGGCGGGATGAAAGGGAGAGAATGATGATACATTAAAGGGGGGAGGAAGAGCTGCAAAGATGAAGATGCAAAAGTTTGGGCGCTGCGGCTGGGGAGCGGAGGAAAGGCTTTTGAAGGCGTCGGCTACGCGGGGCTGATCAGAGCTCGACGTTTTGTTCTTGTCTTGGGAAAACTTTTGAAGTTTTATATAAAGTCAGTAAAAAATCAGCTTCACAACTTACTATATAATGATTTATCTGTTATTATTACGCAGGATTATAGAGCGCCAACAGTCTGCGTAGCGCTGTACAATGTGCCAGATTCTTTCCTGGATACACAGAATAAAACTGGATACAACATTTACACCGCGTTCCAAATTATTCTGCAAATTCTATTTAAGTGTCACAAAGATGAAATCTTTTGTTTCTCAGTGTAACTCATGGATGGCATTGTGTGTCAGGGCTCTTTTGATCACTGAAAACAATCTGGGACACCTGTGATCATTAGATTGGCCGGGGAGCCCAATTGAAGGAAAAACTCCTAAAGGACGGCGTTCCCCATTATTAAGCAGAGCTCCATTTTCCATCAATATGGGGAAGAAAAAGGATCTCTCTGCTGCCGAAAAGAGTGGAATAGTTCGATGCCTTGGACGAGGGATGAAAACATTCGATATTTCAGGAAAACGTAAGCGTGATCGTCGCACTATGAAGAGATTTGTGGCTGATTCAGAGCACAGACGGGTTGGTGCAGATAAAGGCACATTGAGGAAGATTTCTGCCAGATCCAGGCATCGGATCAAGAGAGCAGCTGCTAAAATACCATCACATAGCAGCAAACAGATATTTGAAGCTGCTGGAGCCTCTGGAGTCCCACGGACATCAAGGTGTAGAGTCCTCCAGAGTCCTGCAACTGTGCAGAAACCTTCTATTCGGCCACCACTAACCAATGCTCACAAGCAGAAACGGCTGCATTGGGCAGACAAATACATGAAGACTCATTTTCAAACAGTCCTGTTCACTGATGAGTGCCGAGCGACTCTGGATGGTCCAGATGGATGGAGTAGTGGATGGTTGGTGGACGGCCACCCTGTTCCAACAAGGCTGCGACGTCAGCAAGGCGGTGGTGGAGTCATGTTTTGGGCCGGAATCATGGGAACAGAGCTGGTCGGCCCCTTTAGGGTCCCCGAAGGTGTAAAGATGACCTCTGCAAAGTATGTGGAGTTTATGACTGACCACTTTCTTCCCTGGTACAGAAGGAAGAACTATGCTTTCCGTAATAAAATCATCTTCATGCATGACAATGCACCATCTCATGCTGCAAAGAATACCTCCGCATCAATGGCTGCTATGGGGATAAAAGGAGAGAAAGTCATGGTGTGGCCTCCATCCTCCCCTGACCTCAATCCTATGGAGAACCTTTGGAGCATCCTCAAGCAAAAGATCTCTGAGGGTGGGAGGCAGTTTACATCCAAACAGCAGCTCTGGGAGGCGATTCTGACATCTTGCAAACAAATTCAAGCAGAAACTGTCCAAAAACTGCCAAGTTCAATGGATGCCAGACTTGTGATCTGCTATCAGATAAGGGCTCCTATGTTACAATGTAACGTGACCGCTTCAAATGGTTACAAAGTTACAATGTTGGGAAAAGTTGGATTGAAATAGCTTTTGATTTCAGTAAATTTGCTGCAAACACAACAAATGACAATTTTCAGTTCTTTACAACCTAGAAAGTGTTTGGAAACTTCCTGTGCGGAATAATCCGGAACACAAATCCTGTTATCATTAGGAGATTTGTTCAATAAAATGTGAATTGTCCTCTTCTAGTTGTCACCTGAGAATTCTGCCGACTGATATTTACATCAATTATTGAGGGAAATGAGAAAAATATCATCTGCAGAATCATTTAGAACACAGTGTATAGGGAAAGTTGATCCCGGGAACATCCGATTGCCTCTCGGGGGATCAGGAAGGAGTTTTTTTCCCTGCAGGAGCAGATTGGATCGTGCTTTGCTGGGTTTTTTTGCCTTCCTCTGGATCCACTGTGGGTGTCGGATTATAACTTTTTTTTTTTTTTTTATTGTTTGAACTGGATGGACTTTTGTGTTTTTTTCAGCCAGACTAACTATGTATCTATATAACTATGTAACAATACAAAAAAGTACAAGAGGGTGAGGAGGGCCCAGCTCATAGCAGTTTACAATCCAATAGGGTGGGGCAAAAGGGATTGCCGGCAACACTCCAAGTGGATGTCATAAGGCCTATATATCAAAGTGGACCTGTCCATAATTGTACAAGTCTGCCTGAGTAATGCGCTATTACACCACAAATGTCCGATATTGCAGCCTACCAATCATTAAATGTGGCGGCTGCTTTCGTTTTCTTTTTTTTTAGGCTTTTTTCCCCCTCTGATTTCACCTGGTGATCCGGCCAGTAACACACCTCCTGTATTAAAGCACCCCCCCCCCACCTCTGGAGGAAGGAGCACAGGGGGCAGAGCAGACAGCAGCACTGTCACTCTAGGACTCTACGACGCTTGCTAAACGCCCCCTATAGTGTTAGACAGGCATTTGGGAAGCGTTTTTAATGCTCCTCAAACGCTCCCCAAACTCCCTATGAGTGTTTTTGTCCATAGCCCCAGAGTCCCCTAGTCCAGAGTCCCCTAGTCCAGAATCCCCTAGTCCATAGTCCCCTAGTCCATAGCCCCCTAGTCCATAGTCCCCTAGTCCATAGGCTCCTAGTCCATAGTCTCCTAGTCCATAGCCCCCTAGTCCATAGTCCCCTAGTCCAGAGTCCCCTAGTCCATAGTCCCCTAGTCCATAGTCCCCTAGTCCATAGGCTCCTAGTCCATAGTCTCCTAGTCCATAGCCCCCTAGTCCATAGTCCCCTAGTCCATAGCCCCCTAGTCCATAGTCCCCTAGTCCATAGGCTCCTAGTCCATAGTCTCCTAGTCCATAGCCCCCTAGTCCATAGTCCCCTAGTCCAGAGTCCCCTAGTCCATAGTCCCCTAGTCCATAGTCCCCTAGTCCAGAGTCCCCTAGTCCATAGTCCCCTAGTCCATAGTCCCCTAGTCCATAGCCTCCTAGTCCATAGTCCCCTAGTCCATAGTCCCCTAGTCCATAGCCTCCTAGTCCATAGTCCCCTAGTCCATAGTCCCCTAGTCCAGAGTCCCCTAGTCCAGAGTCCCCTAGTCCATAGTCCCCTAGTCCAGAGTCCCCTAGTCCATAGTCCCCTAGTCCAGAGTCCCCTAGTCCAGAGTCCCCTAGTCCATAGTCCCCTAGTCCATAGCCTCCTAGTCCATAGTCTCCTAGTCCATAGTCCCCTAGTCCAGAGTCTCCTAGTCCATAGTCTCCTAGTCCATAGTCCCCTTGTCCATAGTCTCCTAGTCCATAGTCCCCTAGTCCATAGCCCCAGAGTCCCCTAGTCCATAGCCCCCTAGTCCATAGTCTCCTAGTCCATAGTCCCCTAGTCCATAGCCCCCTAGTCCAAAGCCCCAGAGTCCCCTAGTCCATAGTCCCCTATTCCATAGCCCCAGAGTCCCCTAGTCCATAGTCCCATAGTCCCCTAGTCCATAGCCCCAGAGTCCCCTAGTCCATAGTCCCCTAGTCCATAGTCCCTAGTCCATAGTCCCCTAGTCCATAGCCCCAGAGTCCCCTAGTCCATAGTCCCATAGTCCATAGCCCCAGAGTCCCCTAGTCCATAGTCCCCTAGTCCCTAGTCCATAGTCCCCTAGTCCATAGCCCCAGAGTCCCCTAGTCCATAGTCCCATAGTCCATAGCCCCAGAGTCCCCTAGTCCATAGTCTCCTAGTCCATAGCCCCAGAGTCCCCTAGTCCATAGTCCCCTATTCCATAGCCCCAGAGTCCCCTAGTCCATAGTCCCCTATTCCATAGCCCCAGAGTCCCCTATTCCATAGCCCTAGAGTCCCCTAGTCCATAGCCCCCTAGTCCATAGTCCTATAATTCAAAATCCCCTAGTCCATAGCCCCAGAGTCCCCTAGTCCATAGTCCCCTAGTCCATAGTCCTCTAGTCCATAACCCCATAGTCCCCTAGTCCATAGCCCTCTAGTCCATAGTCCCCTAGTCCATAGTCTCCTAGTCCATAGTCTCCTAGTCCATAGTCTCCTAGTCCATAGTCTCCTAGTCCATAATCCCCTAGTCCATAGCCCCAGAGTCCCCTAGTCCATAGTCCCATAGTCCATAGCCCCAGAGTCCCCTAGTCCATATTCCCATAGTCCCCTAGTCCATAGCCCCAGAGTCCCCTAGTCCATAGTCCCCTATTCCATAGCCCCAGAGTCCCCTAGTCCATAGTCCCCTATTCCATAGCCCCAGAGTCCCCTATTCCATGGCCCCAGAGTCCCCTAGTCCATAGTCCCCTAGTCCATAGTCCTCTAGTCCATAGCCCCAGAGTCCCCTAGTTTATAGCTCCACAGTCCCATAGTCCCCTAGTTCTTAGCCCTCTAGTCCATAGTCTCCTAGTGTATAGTCCCCTAGTCCATAGTCCCCTAGTCCATAGTCTCCTAGTCCATAGTCCCCTAGTCCATAGTCTCCTAGTCCATGGTCCCCTAGTCCATAGCCCCAGAGTCCCCTTGTCCATAGTCCCCTATTCCATAGCCCCAGAGTCCCCTAGTCCATAGTCCCCTAGTACATAGCCCCCTAGTCCCCTAGTCCATAGCTCCCTAGTCCATAGTCCCCTACTCCATAGTCCCCTAGTCCATAGCCCCAGAGTCCCCTAGTCCATAGCCCCATAGTCCCAAAGTCCATAGCCCCAGAGTCCATAGTCCCCTAGTCCATAGCCCCAGAGTCCCCTAGTCCATAGTCCCCTAGTCCTCTAGTCCATAGCTCCACAGTCCCATAGTCCCCTAGTCCATAGCCCCCTAGTCCATACTCCCCTAGTCCATAGCCCCCTAGTCCATAGTCCCCTAGTCCATAGCTCCACAGTCCCATAGTCCCCTAGTCCAGAGCCCCCTAGTCCATAGTCCATTTTGGGAGTGAGCAAGAGAGGGTGACTACATTCTTGCATACAGTGGGACTATGGAGAACAAGTGTAGCCAACCTCTAATAGATCACAGCAGCAAAATGTGGGGATTTGGAGGAGGCTGAGAGCAACAGAAGTCACTTTTATGAATTAGGAATAAATGTCACTTTAACTTTAAAGATTCATTTTAATCTGCCTATAGTTTGCCTTCTCTGGTCCCCCCCTCCCCCCCATCAACATGTAATGACATTTATAAAAACTTTCCATTTGCATTATATAACTTATTTAAACCTAGTGACATAATCACTAGGTCTCTGAGCTTCTGTCTGCAACACAGCCAGATCATGGCTGGTGGGAGGGGCTGGTTGTACATGGCTTCCTGAAAACATCACAGCACCCTGCCTCAGTACTCTTCTCAAGGGCCCTCAGTCCTGATAAAAGCAGTGGGCTGGCTCTTGGGAGGAGTTATGTAAATATCAAAATGGCTTGTCTAGTCTGGAGGAGTGGGCGTTCCTAGACCGGTTGTATTTGCATAGGTAACACCCACATGTGATGCTGAGCCTCCATGACTGAAAGAACTGAAATCCAAGGAATGAAAATGGCCGGCCAAGGAGAGTCAGTGTCCCAGAGTCTGCACATGCTCCTTCTGCCCCCCTCCCTGTCCCAGCAATAATTAAAGGGGCGGGGCCAGAGACAGTCAGGCTGGGGAGGAAAGTGTTAGATGATGCTGGAAATCCTCCAGCCAGAAAATGAGGCGGAGCTCTATCTGACTGGGTGCAGCTTCTAATGAACATTGTGAGAAGCTCCCAGTGTGCGGTGATATCAGAGGAAGCCATTCCAGTCCAGGGGAGGTGCCGGTACAGCTGTGCAAGACTGAAGGGGAGGAGCTGGTACACCTGTGTAAGGCTGAAGGGGAGGAGCTCGTCCAGGGGAGGTGCCGGTACAGCTGTGCAAGACTGAAGGGGAGGAGCTGGTACACCTGTGTAAGGCTGAAGGGGAGGAGCTGGTACACCTGTGCAAGACTGAAGGGGAAAAGCCGGTACACCTGTGCAAGACTGAAGGGGAGGAGCAGGTACACCCAGGGGCGGACTGACCATTTGGAAACTCGGGCACTGCCCGAGGGCCCGGGGTCAGTAAAGGGCACCATGAGATGCCCTTGGTACCTTTTTCATAGGCTTTTTTGAGTTTGGGCAAGGACACAGGGGCCCCATGATCCCCTATTGCCTGGGGGCCCCATGAGTTATCAGTCTGCCCCTGGGTACACCTGTGGAAGACTGAAGGGGAGGAGCTGGTACACCTGTGCAAGACTGAAGGGGAGGAGCTGGTACACCTTTGCAAGACTGAAGGGGAGGAGTCGGTACACCTGTGCAAGACTGAAGGGGAGGAGCCGGTACACCTGTGCAGGACATGAAGGGGAGGAGCCGGCACATCTGTGCAAGACTGAAGATGAGGAGCCGGTACACCTGTGCAAGACTGAAGGGGAGGAGCCAGTACACCTGTGCAAGACTGAAGGGGAGGAGTCGGTACACCTGTGCAAGACTGAAGGGGAGGAGCCGGTACACCTGTGCAAGACTGAAGAGGAGGAGCTGGTACACCTGTGCAAGACTAAGGGGGAGGAGCTGATACAACTGTGCAAGACTGGAGGGGAGGAGCCAGTACACCTGTGCAAGACTGAAGGGGAGGAGCCGGTACACCTGAGCAAGACTGGAGGGGAGGAGCCGGTACACCTATGCAAGACAAGAAGGGGAGGAGCTGGTATACCTGTCCAAGACTAAGCGGGAGGAGCCGATACACCTGTGCAAGACAAGAAGGGAGGAGTTAAGGACAAAGTCCGATAAATGATGAGGAAGTCGCGTTATAATCCGTTATCTGTGATCTATGAGGTGACTGGAATTTCTTTGTGTATTTTTACACCCCCCGGGTGGTCAGATGGCGTCGAAGAACAACCCTCCTGGAAGGCGTCAAACGGGTTCGGTCATCATTTGAGAACGGCCGACTCCTTCAGCGGCCTCAATGGGGCAAATGATTGGTGGGAACCGCGAGACAAAAAGCGGCACTTTCATTAGCGCGGGGACTATAATTAAAGATGTCAATTACGGGAAAATACTTTTTTTTTTTTTTTACTTGCTGGATTCCTGGCACGATCGGGGAGCCATTTGCTACATTCATGGTGAAAAAAAAAAAAGTTGTGTAATTGTGTAAAGCGGGGATTAGCGGTCGCCTGAGTGCGCCGGTCACAATGCGTCCCATTACAACGCGGCGAGAGGGAAGCGCTCCTGGCGGCGAGAGCTTTGAGCGAATTCCTACGGCAGGCCTCAGGAGTTAAAACTTCTTCAAAGTAACAAGTGGAAGCCGTGCCAACGTGGCGCTTTTTTTTTTTTTTTTTAATTTTCTCTCGCCCTTTGTTGCTGCGCGGAGGGAGGGGCCAGGTCAACTGGCATGCATCTTTTTAAGTGACAAAAGGCAGAAATCTGCGAATTGTGTATCATTTTCTTTAGACTATTGTCGGCCTCATTGTGTTTTGTTATTGTAGCGCGGCGGTGTAATTTGGGAAGTGGGCACCCGGCTCAATGCTGCGCGGCGGGGGCGCGGCGGGGGGTGCAGGCAATTAGCAGTTACACTCTATCGGCCTTTAGAATTTACAAGTGGATGTTCTCAGTGTTCCTCTGAATAAAGCTGATTGCATTCCGGAGCTCTATTTTTAGCTCCTCATATGTAGCCTTTTGTCCTTCCTTTCCGAGACATATTGTTCCACGCCGGCGGTATGCTTTAAGGTATTAAACGCGCTGCGCAGTGTATTGATTACGCCCTTGTATTTATCGCTCCCCAAACCCATTCACATCAGCCAATGGGGAAAACTTTTGGAGGGGGGGGATCAAAAACTGGGAAAAATTTTTCTGTCTTCTCCGCAGACCCAGAAACACGTTACAGACAGTAAAAACGCGCTTCGTGCAATTTTAACCGCGTGTTTTGACGCATTTGTTAAGCGTTATTGCGTGCATGAAAACTCACATCTGCTTGCCGCGTGTGGCCTGCCATTAACAACGAATGGCACTGAAAGTGCAGCATGTGTGTTTGAAATGTCCAGGTGTGAATGGGGCTTACAGTGTGGGCGGTGTAGTGGCCCCGTTTCCCCCTCCATGATTCACAGGCTCTCCCGCTCATCCCAGGAGCCCAGGACCACATCAAAAGCTTTCAGGACTGTGAGTGGGAGGAGACTGAGTAACATCCATTTCCCGGTCTCCTCTGCTGTCTGTGAAGCCAGTTATGGTCAGCCCTCATTGGCTCTCATTGGCTTTCATTGTCTCTCACTGGCTCTTGCTGGCTCTCACTGGCTCTTATTGGCTCTCATTGGCTCTTGTTGGCTCTCACTGGCTCCTATTGGCTCTTACTGGCAGTAATTGGCTTTTGTTGGTTCTCATTGGCTATTATTGGCTTTTGTTGACTCTCACTGGCAATCATTGGCTTATGTTGGCTCTCATTGGCTCATGTTGGCTCTCACTGGCTCTTATTGGCTCCCACTGGCAATCATTGGCTTTTGTTGGCTCTCACTGGCTATCATTGGCTCTTATTGGCTTTCAATGGCTCTCACTGGCTCTCATTGGCTCTCACTGGCTCTCATTGGCTATCACTGGCTCTAATTGGCTCTTTTTGGCTCTCACTGGCTCTTATTGGCTTTAGTTGGCTCTCACTGGCTTTCATTGGCTTTTGTTGGCTCTCACTGGCTATCATTGGCTCTCATAGGCTCTTGTTGGCTCTCACTGGCAATCATTGGCTTTTGTTGGCTCTTACTGGCTCTTATTGGCTATCATTGGCTCTTGTTGGCTATCATTGGCTCTCATTGGCTCTCACTGGCTTTTATTGGCTCTCATTGGCTCTTATTGCCTCTCACTGGCTCTTATTGGCTCTCACTGGCTTTCATTGGCTCTCATTGGCACTCAATGGCTCTCATTGGCACTCAATGGCTCTCAATGGCTCTCATTGGCTCTCACTGGCTTTTATTGGCTCTCATTGGCTCTCACTGGCTCTTATTGGCTCTCACTGGCAATCATTGGCTTTTGTTGACTCTTACTGGCTCTTATTGGCTATCATTGGCTCTTGCTGGCTATCATTGGCTCTCACTGGCTTTTATTGGCTCTCATTGGCTCTTATTGCCTCTCACTGGCTCTTATTGGCTGTCACTGACTATCATTGGCTCTCATTGGCTTTCATTGGCTCTCATTGGCAGTCAATGGCTCTCATTGGCACTCAATGGCTCTCAATGGCTATCATTGGCTCTCGTTGGCTCTCACTGGCTTTTATTGGCTCTCATTGGCTCTCACTGGCTCTTATTGGCTCTCACTGACTATCATTGGATCTCACTGGCTCTCATTGGCTCTCACTGGCTCTCATTGGCTCTCATTGGCATTCAATGGCTCTCAATGGCTATCATTGGCTCTCACTGGCTCTCACCAGCTCTCTTTGCTGAAGACAATTCTTATGGTAAATAACGATCATCACAGATCAGTGAATTAAGTCTAATTAGGATTGAAAGACCCCAATGTGTGTTTTCCCCTTTAAGCTCCAGGAGGAACATGTGCCTGATGGTTGAGGTGAATTTCCTGGTGTTTGCCGCATTAATACCACCGGCAATGATACAGTCAGAAGGTCCGATATTGAAATTAAAGAGGCATGAAAGTCCATTTGCAATCAGGCAGAATAAATGATTTTTTTATGAGGTGATAACTTTTTATTCGGTGTGACAATTAAATTTTACAAGGAACCTGAGAAACTATTACCGGCTGCAAAGTTAAATGACACAAACAAAGAGACGATGAAAAAAATACAATGTGATCTGTACTCCGGGAATGACACAAAATAACACCCTCGCAGTGCCCAACCACACCCCCCCTCCCAAAACTTCCCCGCACCGCAAGGGTTAAATGGTCATTAAGTCTAGAGTGGGGTCTCCTGACTATGGTTTGTGGGCCAAGATTTTGTCTGACCCGCCACAGCTTGGATCAGTGGCTTCTCACACAGGTCCTCAGGTCAGTTTCTACAATCTCCATATCTCACCATTTTCATGGTTCCCAGGCTCTCCCACACTTTCCCTGGTCACTTTAATACCCCATTCACACTTGCGTCTCATTGGCTCTCATTAACTCTCGCTGACTCTCATTGGCACTTACTGGTTCTCACTGACTTTCTTTGGCTCTCATTGGCTCTCTTTAGCTTTCAATGACTCATTGGTTCTACCCCAGTTCTCACTGGTTCTCATTGGCTCTCACTGGCTTTCTTTGGCTCTCATTAACTCTCATTGGCTCTCACTGGCTCTCACCAGCTCTCATTGACTCTCATTGGCTCTCACTGGCTCTCACCAGTTCTCACCAGCTCTCATTGACTCTCACTGGCTCTTATTTGCTCTTATCTGTTTTCATTGGCTATCATTGGCTCTCACTTGCTCTCATTGGCTCTCACCTGTTCTCACTGGCTTTCCTTGGCTCTCATTGGCTTTAGCTTTCAATTTCTCTCATTGGCTCCCACCAGTTCTCACTAGCTCTTATTGGCTTTCACTGGCTCTCATTGACTCTCATTGGCTCCCACCAGTTCTCACTTGCTATCATTGGCTCTCACTTGCTCTCATTGACTCTCATTGGCTCTCACCTGTTCTCACTGGCTTTCCTTGGCTCTCATTGGCTTTCTTTAGCTTTCAATTTCTCTCATTGGCTCCCACCAGTTCTCACTAGCTCTCATTGGCTTTCACTGGCTCTCATTGACTCTCATTGGCTCTCATCAGTTCTCACTGGCTTTCCTTGGCTCTCACTGGCTTTCATTGATTCTCATTGACTCTGATTGGCTCTCACTGGTTCTCACTGGTTCTCATCGATTCTCATTGGCTTTCACTGGCTCTCATTGACTCTCATTGGCTCTCATCGGTTCTCACTGGCTTTCATTGACTCTCATTGACTCTCATTGGCTCTCACCGGTTCTCATTGACTCTCATTGGCTCTCATAGCTGAAAATAAGATGGATCAGTCTACAGTCTCCATATCTCATCAACATCCACAGCCTCCCTCGCTCCATACTCCGCCGCACGTTTCCGCAGCTGTTCTGCAACTCTACTGCCATTGAATGCTGGGACCCCCGGAGTCCTGACAACGAATGGTGGACTGATGAACTCTGATGTAAGGAGGGACTCTGATGTAACAGGGAACTCCGATGTAAGGGGGGACTCTGATGGGGACTTTGATGTAAGGGGAATGTAATGTAAGGGGGACATTGATGGGGAATGTGATATAAGGGAAGACTGTGATGTAAGGGGGGACTCTGAAGAAAGGGAGGACTCTGAAGGAGACTCCGATTTAAGGGGATGCTGATATAAGAGGGGACTTTTGATGGGGATTCTGATATAAGGGAGGACTGTGATGTAAGGGCAGGGGCGGACTGACCATTCGGGCTCTCGGGCACTGCCTGAGGGCCTGGGGTCAGTAGGGGGCCCCAAGAGATGCCCCTGGTACCTTTCATAGGCTTTTTTGGGTGTTGTTTAATTGCCCCATGATTTCCTATTGCCTGGGGGCCCCATGAGTTGTCAGTCTGCCCTTGGTAAGGGGGGGCTCTGATGAAAGGGGGACCCTGATGAAATGGAGGACTCTGTAGGAGTCTTTGAATTAAAGGGGATGCTGATATGAGGGGGGACTTTGATGGGGACTCTGATAATGGGGGTCTCTGATGGGTATGATTTGGATTATGATGTTAGGGGACTTCAATGTCCTCAAGTTAATTCGGAGTTTCTTTGCTTTGTTTTACTAAAGTTCTCTCTCCTCCTAGTAATTCATTCATTCATTACAGTAAATGTGTTCATTTACAAAACAATTTTTATTTTTTCTCTGTCCCGTGAATATTTGTAAATATATGATGTGGCCCTTGTACAGAAACCTTTGGGGGCCCCATGATCTAGAGGAACAGGATTGAGGTGGATTAGTTACCCTCTTCCCTGCTCTGGCCGGCTTCCTCCATGCTGCGCGGCCGGCTCTCCTCTAAGACACTCGGGCCGGCAGTCACACACTGACATCATCAGGTACAATGCAGGACCTGCAGCCCTGCACTGTACCTGAGGGACCGCCCACAATCCTGGAAGGCGGAGAGAAGAGGAATGAGGTCATCATATTACATCATATTACAGGTGAAGCTTCAGCATTCAGTATAATTATTATTAAATGAAAAACTTTAAAGCAATCGACCTGAAATATAATACTTCAGCGATTTTCAAGCTCAACTTTATCCAAAACGATGGGGGGAGGGGGCGCAGAGCGCTATCCACGACAGGCCCTTTAGCGCTCAGCAAGCGCCGCGTCCCCTCCCCCGTTTCCTTGTGACCGTTCGTTTCCCGCTATTTCAATAAACACGAAAGAAAGCGGAAGATGAGAAAACCTGCGCAGCGCCATGATTAATTATCCCTAACCAGCCCGCCGTTGCTTATTCGCCGCTGAAATATGTCCCCAATAAGCGGCGCTTTCATTACCGTCACAACGGCCGCCGGTTATATATTCTTAAAAGTTCACCGCCGCGCGCGCCGCCGCCGTTCCCGAGCTAAACAAATCCAGGCAATCATGGAAATGTAGCATGAAATTACTTCTGTAAACAAGAACCATTCAATACCGGAACATTTTTCATCAGAGACCAGCGCAAGGGGCGGGGGGTGGGTGACGCCGGCGGTTAGGGGGTTGCCTCAATCTTCCTGAGAAAGAAGTGGCGAGACGGTGATTGATACAGCGAATATAAAAAAAGAAATCGATGGCGTTTTGCTCGCCGTAGAACAGGCGTGGAGAGAACAGAATGATTGGATTTGATGGTATGGGGGGGGCTGACGCGTAATTGTCAATGTAACCATTGGCGGTGTATGGGGGGGCGGGGTGATAGACGGGACGGCGGTTTATTGTGAATACCCCCAAAGAGAAAACGCAGTAACATGACAGCCCCACTAATCACATTCACAAAGTATATTAAATCTGTCTGCTGCGCCTGCCGCCCTCCCATTGGCTGACGCGTAATTGTCAATGTAACCATTGGTGGTGTATGGGGGGGGCGGGGCAATAGACGGGATGGCGGTTTATTGTGAATACCCCCAAAGAGAAAACACGACGCATTCTGCAGTAACATTAATTACATATTTATATAATTACATAAGTATATTAAATCTGTCCGCTGCGCCTGCCGCCCTCCCATTGGCTGACGCGTAATTGTCAATGTGACCATTGGCGGTGTATGGGGGGGCGGGGGGGGATAGACGGGACGGCGGTTTATTGTGAATACCCCCAAAGAGAAAGCGCAATAACATGACAGCCCCACTAATCACATTCACAAAGTATATTAAATCTGTCCGCTGCGCCTGCCGACCTCCCATTGGCTGACGTGTAATTGTCAATGTGACCATTGGCGGTGAATGGGGGGGCGGGGGGGGGGTAGACGGGACGGCGGTTTATTGTGAATACCTACAAAGAGAAAACGCGATGCATTCTGCAGTAACATTAATTACATATTTTATTTATATAATTACATAAGTATATTAAATCTGTCCGCTGCGCCTGCCGCCCTCCCATTGGCTGACGCGTAATTGTCAATGCAACCATTGGCGCTGTATGGGGGGGTGGGGGGGGGGATGGACGGGACGGCGGTTTATTGTGAATACCCCCAAAGAGAAAACGCAGTAACATGACAGCCCCACTAATCACATTCACAAAGTATATTAAATCTGTCCGCTGCGCCTGCCGCCCTCCCATTGGCTGACGCGTAATTGTCAATGTGACCATTGGCGGTGTATGGGGGGGGAGGGGGGGTTGTGATATAAGGCGACCGCGAGGCGTATTATGACTATATTATAACCCGCTTTATGTTTATTAAAACAATTTGTCATGCAGAGCAGGAGCGGGGGGAGGGGATGAGTGGGGGTGGGGGGAGGGGGGGGGGAGAACATTAAATTGCGCCTGATTCAACCTGAAGAAATGAGTTACAATAAAATTAATGGCAGCCCCGGACGCCGCTGACACTTGTAACCGCGCCGAGTTACACGCCGCGGCGTTTCATTCGCAGTGAGAAAAGGGTCACGCCATTAAACTTACATATTGGAAAAAGGAATAAGAATTCAAAAGCCGTGGAAAAAAAAAAAAAAGAGGAACTTTATGAGGCAAAAGTGAGAATTTTTTGCGCGTCTCCTTTCGCCGGGCCGCTAATACGCTTCTTTCAATTATTAAAAAAGGGAATGCAGATCGAGCGCTTAAATCATGCGGAGTTATTAAAAAATGTGTTAGCGAGAATGTCCTTCAATTTCGCAGAGAGTTACGCGGCTGGAACAGAGCGGAGTTTAAGATGAAGTGAAAGCAATCATTAAAAGCACGCCGCGCCGAACACGAGACGCCGCCGAACACGAGACGCCGCCGAACAAGTTTATTGAAAGACGCTTCATTTTCCAGTTTTTCTTTTTTTTTTTTGCCTCCCAAGAAAGTGTCCTGATTGAATACATTATAGTTCGGTGTCATCTTAATAATTCGTCGGGTCGCGCGGGGAGCGCTGATAGGGAAACGTTACAATCTGACATGGATGGGTCTCTTCAGAACATTCCAATTAGAGGAACAAAGATCCCGAATATCATGGAGACGAGACGGGCGGCTCGCTGTCAGAGTATTGCCGATCGGCTGGATATTAATATGTAACACGGCGACGGCAGGAGACGGCGACGGCGGCAAACCGGTCCCAGTCATGGGCGCAGAAACACCTAAAAGGAGATAGATATGTTATAATAATAATTATTGGTAGTAGAAGTAATAGTAGTAATAGTAAATTATTATTAGTAGTAGTAGTAGTAAATTATTATTATTATTAGTAGTAGTAGTAGTAAATTATTATTATTATTAGTAGTAGTAGTAGTAGTAGTAGTAGTAGTAGTATAATAGTAGTAGTAGTAGTAAATTATTATTATTATTATTATTAGTAGTAGTAGTAGTAGTAGTAAATTATTATTATTATTAGTAGTAGTAGTAGTAAATTATTATTATTATTAGTAGTAGTAGTAGTAGTAGTATAATAGTAGTAGTAGTAGTAAATTATTATTATTATTATTATTAGTAGTAGTAGTAGTAGTAGTAAATTATTATTATTATTAGTAGTAGTAGTAGTAAATTATTATTATTATTAGTAGTAGTAGTAGTAGTAGTAGTATAATAGTAGTAGTAGTAGTATAATAGTAGTAGTAGTAGTAAATTGTTATTATTAGTATAGTAGTACTAGTAGTAGCAGTAGTAGTAGTAGTATAATAGTAGTAGTAGTAAATTATTATTGTTATTATTATTAGTAGTAGCAGTAAATTATTATTATTTTTATTATTATTAGTAGTAGTAGTAGTAGTATAATAGTAGTAGTAGTAGTAAATTATTATTATTATTAGTAGTAGTAGTAGTAGCAGTAAATTATTATTATTATTAGTAGTAGTAGTAAATTATTATTATTATTATTAGTAGTAGTAGTATAATAGTAGTAGTAGTAGTAAATTATTATTATTATTAGTAGTAGTAGTAAATTATTATTATTATTAGTAGTAGTAGTAGTATAATAGTAGTAGTAGTAGTAAATTATTAGTATTAGTATTAGTAGTAGTAGTATAATAGTAGTAGTAGTAGTAGTAAATTATTAGTATTAGTAGTAGCAGTAAATTATTATTATTAGTATAGTAGTACTAGTAGTAGCAGTAGTAGTAGTATAATAGTAGTAGTAGTAAATTATTAGTATTAGTAGTAGTATAATAGCAGTAGTAGTAAATTATTAGTATTAGTAGTAGCAGTAAATTATTATTATTAGTATAGTAGTACTAGTAGTAGCAGTAGTAGTAGTAGTATAATAGTAGTAGTAGTAAATTATTATTGTTATTATTATTAGTAGTAGTAAACTATTATTAGTAGTAGCAGTAAATTATTATTATTTTTATTATTATTAGTAGTAGTAGTAGTAGTAGTATAATAGCAGTAGTAGTAAATTATTAGTATTAGTAGTAGCAGTAAATTATTACTATTAGTAGTAGTAGTAATAGTAGAAGTAGTAGTATAGTAGTAGTAGTAGCAGTACATTATTATTGTTAGTAGAAGTAATAGTAGTATTATAGTAGTAGCAGTAAATTATTACTATTAGTAGTATAGTAGTAATAGTAGCAGTTAGTGGTATTATTATTAGTAGTAGTATAATAGTAGTAGTAGTAGTGGTGGTAATAGTAGTAGTAGTATTACATTTTTATTATTATGATTAGTAGTAGTAGTAGTCAAAGTAATAGAAGCAGTAGTGGTAGTTTATTATTAATATTAGTGGTAGTCAGGGGCAGACTGACAACTCATGGGGCCCCCCGGGCAATAGGGGATCATGGGGCCCCCGTGTCCTTGCCCAAACTCAAAAAAGACTATGAAAAAGGTACCAGGGGCATCTCATGGGGCCCCCTACTGACACCGGGCCCTCGGGCAGTGCCCGAGTTTCCAAATGGTCAGTCCGCCCCTGGTGGTAGTAGTAATAGTAGTAGTAGTAGTAGAAACAGTAAATTATTATTAGTAGTAGTCATAGGGAAAGAAGAAGTAGTGGTAGTTTATTATTATTAATAATATTATTAGAAGTAATAGTAGTAGTAGTTGTAGTAGTAGTATAAGCAGTAAATTATTATTATTAGTAGTAGTCGTAGTAATAGTAGCAGAAGTGGTAGTTTATTATAATTATTATTAGTAGTAGTAGTAGTAGTAGTAGCAATTAGTGGTATTATTATTAGTAGTAGTATGGTAGTAGTAGTGGTGGTAATAGCAGTAAATTTGTATTATTAGTAGTAGTAGTCAAAGTAATAGAAGCAGTAGTAATAGTAGTAGTGGTAGTAGTAGTAGAAGCAGTAAATTATTATTAATATTAGTAGTACTAATAGCAGTAGTCAGGGGCGGACTGACCATTTGGAAACTTGGGCACTGCCCGAGGGCCCGGGGTCAGTAGGGGGCCCCATGAGATGCCCCTGGTACCTTTTTCATAGGCTTTTTTGGGTTTGGGTGAGGACACAGGGGCCCCATGATCCCTTATTGCCCGGGGGCCCCATGAGTTGTCAGTCTGCCCCTGGTAGTAGTAGTATTAGTAGTAGCAGTAGTAGTAGTAGAAGCAGTAAATTATTATTATTGTTATTAGTAGCCATAGTAATAGTAGCAGTTAGTGGTATTATTATTAGTAGTAGTGGTGGTAATAGCAGTAGTAGTTGCAGTAAATTTTTATTATTAGTAGTAGTCAAAGTAATAGAAGCAGTAGTGGTATTATTATTATTAATATTAGTAGTAGTAATAGTTATAGTAGTGGCAGTAAATTGTTATTTTTATTAATATATTATTAGTAGTAGTAGTAGTAGTTGTGGTGGTAGTAGTAGTAGTGGTATAGTAGTAGTTGTGGTGGCAGTAGTAGTAGTAGTGGTATAGTAGTAGTTTTGGTGGCAGTAGTAGTAGTAGTAGTAGTGGTATAGTAGTAGTTGTGGTGGCCGTAGTAGTAGTAGTAGTGATATAGTAGTAGTTGTGGTGGCAGTAGAAGTAGTAGTAGTAGTAGTAGTAGTGGTATAGTAGTAGTTGTGGTGGCAGTAGAAGTAGTAGTAGTAGTAGTAGTAGAGGTATAGCAGCAGTTATGGTGGCAGTAGTAGTAGTAGTGGTATAGCAGTAGTTGTGGTGGCAGTAGTAGTAGTAGTGGTATAGTAGTAGTTGTGGTGGCAGTAGTAGTAGTAGTGGTAAAGTAGTAGTTGTGGTGGCAGTAGTAGTAGTAGTAGTAGTAGTGGTGGTATAGTAGTAGTTGTGTTGACAGTAGTAGTAGTAGTGGTATAGTAGTAGTTGTGGTGGCAGTTGTAGTAGTAGTAGTATAGTAGTAGTTGTGGTGGCAGTAGAAGTAGTAGTAAATTAATAATAGTAGTAGTAGTGGTATAGTAGTAGTTGTGGTGGCAGTAGTATTAGTAGTAGTATAGTAGTAGTTGTGGTGGCAGTAGAAGTAGTAGTAAATTAATAATAGTAGTAATAGTGGTATAGTAGTAGTAGTGGTGGCAGTAGTAGTAGTGGTATAGTAGTAGTTGTGGTGGCAGTTGTAGTAGTAGTGGTATAGTAGTAGTTGTGGTGGCAGTAGAAGTAGTAGTAAATGAATAATAGTAGTAGTAGTAGTAGTAGTAGTGGTATAGTAGTAGTAGTGGTGGCAGTAGTAGTAGTAGTAGTGGTATAGTAGTAGTAGTGGTGGCAGTAGTAGTAGTGGTATAGTAGTAGTTGTGGTGGCAGTTGTAGTAGTAGTGGTATAGTAGTAGTAGTGGTATAGTAGTAGTAGTGGTATAGTAGTAGTTGTGGTGGCAGTAGTAGTAGTAGTGGTATAGTAGTAGTTGTGGTGGCAGTAGTAGTAGTAGTGGTATAGTAGTAGTTGTGGTGGCAGTAGTAGTAGTGGTATAGTAGTAGTAGTGGTGGCAGTAGTAGTAGTAGTGGTATAGTAGTAGTTGTGGTGGCAGTAGTAGTAGTGGTATAGTAGTAGTAGTAGTTGTGGTGGCAGTTGTAGTAGTAGTGGTATAGTAGTAGTAGTAGTAGTAGTAGTTGTGGTGGCAGTAGTAGTAGTAGTAGTAGTAGTATAGTAGTAGTTGTGGTGGCAGTAGTAGTAGTGGTATAGTAGTAGTTGTGGTGGCAGTAGTAGTAGTGGTATAGTAGTAGTAGTGGTGGCAGTAGTAGTAGTAGTGGTATAGTAGTAGTTGTGGTGGCAGTAGTAGTAGTGGTATAGTAGTAGTAGTAGTTGTGGTGGCAGTTGTAGTAGTAGTAGTAGTTGTGGTGGCAGTAGTAGTAGTAGTGGTATAGTAGTAGTTGTGGTGGCAGTTGTAGTAGTAGTGGTATAGTAGTAGTTGTGGTGGCAGTAGTAGTAGTGGTATAGTAGTAGTAGTGGTGGCAGTAGTAGTAGTAGTGGTATAGTAGTAGTTGTGGTGGTAGTAGTAGTAGTAATAGTAGTAGTAGTATAGTAGTAGTTGTGGTGGTAGTAGTAGTAGTAATAGTTGTAGTGGTATAGTAGTAGTAGTAGTGGTGGCAGTAGTAGTAGTAGTGGTATAGTAGTAGTAGTAGTAGTGGTGGCAGTAGTAGTAGTAGTGGTGGCAGTAGTAGTAGTAGTGGTATAGTAGTAGTAGTGGTGGCAGTAGTAGTAGTAGTGGTGGCAGTAGTAGTAGTAGTGGTATAGTAGTAGTAGTGGTGGCAGTAGTAGTAGTAGTGGTAGCAGTAGTAGTAGTAGTGGTATAGTAGTAGTAGTAGTGGTATAGTAGTAGTAGTGGTGGCAGTAGTAGTAGTAGTGGTAGCAGTAGTAGTAGTAGTGGTATAGTAGTAGTAGTGGTGGCAGTAGTAGTAGTAGTAAATTAATAGTAGTAGTAGTAGTAATATTAGTATATTATTATTATTAATATCTAATGGAATATTTAGAAATTGATCATCTTCATATTAGAATTTATTTCTCGGTAATGTTCTTCAGTCCTTGTTTCTGGTGATAGTTTTTACTCTTAGGTCTTACTCACCTGATCCCCCTCCAGCCCCAGGTCTCTGTAGTAGAGGGTTCCACCAGTGCCAGAACCTGTCCGCCTCCTTAAAGCAGATCTTCACCCTTGAATGGAATATTCAAGGGCGGACTGACCATTTGGAAACTCGGGCACTGCCCAAGGGCCCGGGATCAGTAGGGGGCCCATGAGATGTCCCTGGTACCTTTTTCATAGGCTTTTTTTAGTTTGGGCAAGGACACAGGGGCCCCATGATCCCCTATTGCCCCATGAGTTGTCAGTCCGCCCCTGGGAATATTCCTTCTTGCCAACCCTCCCCCACTCCGCTACAGAAATACTGTATCTCTTCGTTGTGTTTGTTGTTTGGATTGCAGCGTGGTATCCTGGGCCCTAACCCCTCCATCTCCAGGTTTTTTTAGATGAAATAGACTCTGTTCACCGTTTCACCATTATGGGTCATCGGTCTCTGGCCCCGTGTTCCCCTCTTCTCTACCAATGGTCACTCACCTGGCAGTGGCGGAGGGGTTAACGGGCAGACCCATCTCATCCTTGTGTTTGTTGTTTGGATTGGAGTGCCAGGGAGGACCTTCATCTTCTGGAGGTGTGTCTGGGATAGCTGGGTATGAGTTTACTTGGAGAAGGAAGGCCTGATTTGAGACCCTGTAAGCTTGTACCACCTTGTTGGAGAGTACAATGGGAGGAGTGAAGATGGAACTTGGATTGGAGCACCAGGAATGACCTTCATCTTCTGGGATAGCTGGGTACAAGCTTGGACATGGTAGGAAGTCTGGTGGCTCATCAAGGAGGTTAGAGTGCTGGTCTGGCTTAAAGGTCCTCCACTGTAGTGAGACCCTGTAAGCTTGCACCACCTTGTTGGAGAAGAAAATGGGAGGAGTGAAGATGGAACTTGGATTGGAGCACCGGGAACGACCTTCTTCTTCTGGGATAGCTGGGTACAAGTAGAGATGAGCGAATTATTCAAAAATTCGATTCGGCTGATTCGCCGAATTTCAGGAAGAAATTCGATTCGATGCGAATTAATTCGCTACGAAGTTAACTTATAAAAAGGGTTTCTAGGCTTCAGAGAGCCTTTAAATTAGTGCAGAACACTGTACCTTTAATTTAAATGCCCTTGGAGATGAGGAAGGAGAAGGAGAAGGAGAAGGATGAGAAGAAGGAGAAGGAGAAGGATGAGAAGAAGGAGAAGGAGAAGGATGAGAAGAAGGAGAAGGATGAGAAGAAGGAGAAGGATGAGAAGAAGGAGAAGGATGAGAAGAAGGAGAAGGATGAGAAGAAGGAGAAGGAGAAGGATGAGAAGAAGGAGAAGGATGAGAAGAAGGAGAAGGATGAGAAGAAGGAGAAGGATGAGAAGAAGGAGAAGGATGAGAAGAAGGAGAAGGATGAGAAGAAGGAGAAGGATGAGAAGAAGGAGAAGGATGAGAAGAAGGATGAGAAGAAGGAGAAGGATGAGAAGAAGGAGAAGGAGGAGGATGAGAAGAAGGAGAAGGAGAAGGATGAGAAGAAGGAGAAGGATGAGAAGAAGGAGAAGGATGAGAAGAAGGAGAAGGATGAGAAGAAGGATGAGAAGAAGGAGAAGGATGAGAAGAAGAAGGATGAGAAGAAGGAGAAGGATGAGAAGAAGGAGAAGGATGAGAAGAAGGAGAAGAAGGAGAAGGATGAGAAGAAGGAGAAGGATGAGAAGAAGGATGAGAAGAAGGAGAAGGATGAGAAGAAGGACAGTTCTGTGACAGTTTCTGTCTATTTCTGACAGTTCTGGGACATTCACTCCATACAGCGGTTGAAACATTGTATCTATTTGTTTCCATAAATGGATCCATTTATGGAAACAAATAGATACAATGTTTCAACCGCTGTATGGAGTGAATGTCCCAGAACTGTCAGAAATAGCGGAGCTCTGCAGATACACTTAGAGGAGCTCTGCAGATACACTTTTTGCCGGCTTGGAATTCTTCTTATTTTCATCCTACTTCTTCTTCCTCTTCTTCTTCATCCTCAGAAGAAGAAGAAGAGGATGAGGATGAAGAGGAAGAAGAAGAAGAAGTAGGATGAAAATAAGAATAATTCCAAGCCGGCAAAAAGTGTATCTGCAGAGCTCCTCTATTCTGCAGATACACTTAGAGGAGCTCTGCAGATACACTTAGAGGAGCTCTGCAGATACACTTTTTGCCGGCTTGGAATTATTCTTATTTTCATCATACTTCTCCTTCTTCTTCATCCTCATCCTCTTCTTCTTCTTCTGAGGATGAGGATGAAGAAGAAGAAGAAGAAGAAGTAGGATGAAAATAAGAATTCCAAACCGGCAAAAAGTGTATGTGCAGAGTTCCTCTATTTCTGACAGTTCTCTGACAGTTCCTTCACATGTACAGCAGTTGAAACATCTGTAT
Source organism: Staurois parvus (assembly GCF_062004578.1). Classification (NCBI taxonomy): domain Eukaryota; kingdom Metazoa; phylum Chordata; class Amphibia; order Anura; family Ranidae; genus Staurois; species Staurois parvus. The sequence continues at coordinate 91,165 of NW_028319674.1, read as the reverse complement.
CCTAAATGGAAACTAATAGATACAATGTTTCAACCGCTGTACATGTGAAGGAACTGTCAGAGAAATGTCAGAAATAGCGGAGCTCTCTGCAGGGACACTTTTTCCGGCTGATCGGGAAAAATCCGATTCGCGCACCCGAAGTAGGCAAATATTCGGATTCGACGCGAATCAAATTTTTCCTGAAATTCGTATCGAATTCCGGTTCGCCTGGTTCGATTCGCTCATCTCTAGGTACAAGCTTGGACATGGTAGGAACTCTGGTGGCTCATCAGGGAGGTTAGAGTGCTGGTCTGGCTTCAAGGTCCTCCTCTGTAGTGACTGTAAGTAGGATTCGGAGTCTGGGTAGGTTTTTTTTGGAATCCTGTGGCCTAACCCCTCCATCTTCAGGTTTTTTTAGATGAAAATAGATTCTGTTCACCATTTCACCATTATGGGTCATTGGTCTCTGACACCGTGTTCACCTCTTCTCTGCCAATGTTCACTCATCTGGCAGTGGTGGAGGGGTTAATGGTCAGACCCATCTCTTCCTTGTGTTTGTTGTTTGGATTGGAGTGCCAGGGAGGACCTTCTTCTTCTGGAGGTGTGTCTGGGATAGCTGGGTATGAGTTTACTTGGAGAAGGAAGGCCTGATTTGAGACCCCGTAAGCTTGCACCACCTTGTTGGAGAGTAAAATGGGAGGAGTGAAGATGGAACTTGGATTGGAGCACCAGGAATGACCTTCATCTTCTGGGATAGCTGGGTACAAGCTTGGACATGGTAGGAAGTTTGGTGGCTCATCAAGGAGGTTAGAGTGCTGGTCTGGCTTCAAGGTCCTCCTCTGTAGTGACTGTAAGTAGGATTTGGAGTCTGGGCAGATTTTTTTTGGAATCCTGTGGCCTAACCCCTCTAAGTCCAGGTTTTTTTTAGATGAAATGGACTCTGTTCACTGTTTCACCATTGTGGGTCATCCGTCACCACCTTGTTGTAGAGGAAAATGGGAGGAGTGAAGATGGAACTTGGATTGGAGCACCAGGAACGACCTTATTCTTTTGGGATAGTTGGGTACGAACTTGGACCTGGTAGGAAGTCTGGTGGCTCATCAAGGAGGTTAGAGTGCTTGTCTGGCTTAAAGGTCCTCCTCTGTAGTCAGACCCTGTAAGCTTGCACCACCTTATTGGAGAGGAAAATGGGAGGAATGAAGATGGAACTTGGATTGGAGCACCAGGAATGACCTTCTTCTTCTGGGATAGTTGGGTACAAGCTTGGACATGGTAGGAAGTCTGGTGGCTCATCAAGAAGGTTAGAGTGCTGGTCTGGCTTCAAGGTCCTCCTCTGTAGTGACTGTAAGTAGGATTCGGAGTCTGGGTAGTTTTTTTTTCGGAATCCTGTGCCCTAACCCCTCCATCTCCAGGTTTTTGAGATGAAATAGACTGTGTTCACCGTTTCACCATTGTGGGTCATCGGTGTCCGGCACCGTGTTCCCCTCTTCTCCGCCAACGTTCGCAGTGGCGGAGGGGTTAACGGTCAGACCCATCTCTTCCTTGTGTTTGTTGTTTGGATTGGAGCGCCAGGGAGGACCTTCTTCTTCTGGAGGTGTGTCTGGGATAGCTGGGTATGAGTTTACTTGGAGAAGGAAGGCCTGATTTGAGACCCTGTAAGCTTGCACCACCTTGTTGGAGAGGAAAATGGGAGGAGTGAAGATGGAATTTGGATTGGAGCACCAGGAACGACCTTCTTCTTCCGGGATAGCTGGGTACAAGCTTGGACATGGTAGGAAGTCTGGTGGCTCATCAGGGAGGTTAGAGTGCTGGTCTGGCTTCAAGGTCCTCCTCTGTAGTGACTGTAAGTAGGATTCGGAGTCTGGGTAGGTTTTTGGAATCCTGTGGCCTAACCCCTCCATCTCCAGGTTTTTTTAGATGAAATAGATTCTGTTCACCGTGTCACCATTGTAGGTCATCGGTCTCCGGCCCCGTGTTCCCCTCTTCTCTACCAATGGTCACTCACCTGGCAGTGTCGGAGGGGTTAACGGTCAGACCCATAAAGCGGAGATATACGATGGCGACGTGAGAGTATCGGAAAATTCATTATGGGCCGCCGTCTTATTGTCCCTCCAGACAGAAGCCGAGTCTCCGGCTGACACATTTCCTCAGAACTATTTACGCCTTCGTTTTCCTCCGCCGTCTTCCCTTCCAGGCCTCGGCCTGCTCCGGGGGTTCACAGATGCCTTAATCAATTAAAAAGGTTCTGGGGGCCCTCGGGCCCTGCAATGTTGTGGCCCCTGAGTTATCGTAAAACCAGCTCCGTCCAATCAGAGGATTGTGCCCGTCAGCTGAGGAGTATTTCAAGCCCACGACCAAGATCTGGCTCCTTACCGGCAGAATGGACTGATTTCTAATCTCATGGATGTCCCGGGGTTGTCAGAACCAACTTGGGGCCCTTGAGGTTCCTATTTTCAGCCTGATGGGGCCCCAGATGAGTTTCTATGATTTTTAATTCTCATTATCTGATTCAGAACACTTTCTAGGATCCTTCTTCCTATGGAAACCTTTTTTGCTTCTTAATCAAATCCTGGTGAAGAGGGATTGTTGGAGCCCCGAAACGCGTTGGGCTTAGATGATGTCGTCAGTCTGAAGCATTTCCTCAGTCTCCCCTCCCCCAGTGATCAGAATGTACATAGTAACTTTGTAGAAGGATGAGGAGTCATTTCCTCAGTCTCCCCTCCCCCAGTGATCAGACTGTACATTGTAACTTTGAAGAAGGAGGAGAAAGCATTTCCTCAGTCTTCCCTCCCCCAGTGATCAGACTGTACATTGTAACTTTGTAGAAGGAGGGGGAGGCATTTCCTCAGTCTCCTCTCCCCCAGTGATCAGACTGTACATTGTAACTTTGAAGAAGGAGGAGAAAGCATTTCCTCAGTCTCCCCTCCCCCAGTGATCAGACTGTACATTGTAACTTTGTAGAAGGAGGAGGAGGCATTTCCTCAGTCTCCCCTCCCCCAGTGATCAGACTGTACATTGTGACATTGTAGGAGGAGGCATTTTCTCAGTCACCCACCCCCACTGATCAGACTGTACATTGTAACTTTGTAGAAGGAGGAGGAGGCATTTGCTCAGTCTCCCCTCCCCCAGTGATCAGACTGTACATTGTAACTTTGTAGAAGGAGGAGGGGGCATTTCCTCAGTCTCCCCTCCCCCAGTGATCAGACTGTACATTGTAACATTGTAGAAGGAGGAGGAGTCGTTTCCTCAGTCCCCTCCCCCAGTGATCAGACTGTACATTGTAACATTGTAGAAGGAGGAGGAGTCATTTCCTCAGTCCCCTCCCCCAGTGATCAGACTGTACATTGTAACATTGTAGAAGGAGGAGGAGTCATTTCCTCAGTCCCCTCCCCCAGTGATCAGACTGTACATTGTAACATTGTAGAAGGAGGAGGAGTCATTTCCTCAGTCTCCCCTCCCCCAAGTAACACATACAGTGAGTGTGGCAGCAAAGTGTGGGCTTTACTCTCCACATGCTGCATCTCATTAGGCTGCTGATGTTTCTTTGCGCTTTTAGTACAGAAGGCAGCTCTCTGTGTCCACTAATGACCAGCGATTGGCTGGACCACCTCCTGATCATGTGACCCCTGTGACAGCCAATCACAGAGGCCACGTGATCGCCTTCCCACCACCGGGCGTTCAGAGCGACAAAGGGACACCGGGGTGGTAAGGGGTTAAATCACGCCATCCGAGTGCGCAGTTCATCGCTCCTTTGGGCACAGCGTTCCACGACCGAGCAATCACCAGCTCAAGTAGTGCAGTGCCGAATAGCAAAAATTGTCCCGGTCATGAAGGGGTTAAAATGGCCCCCCAACACACACCTATAGGCATGGTAACCAGGCGTGGACTGACAACTCATGGGGCCCCCAGGCAATAGGAGATCACGGGGCCGCTGTGTCCTTGTCCAAACTCAAAAAAGTCTATGAAAAAGGTACCAGGGGCATCTCATGGGGCCCCCTACTGACTCAGGGCCCTCGGGCAGTGCCCAAGTTTCCAAATGGTCAGTCCGCCCCTGATGGTAACAAAACGCAAAGTGTTTCCAGGCAGAGTGCTTTACTAAGAAAGGGTCACGCACAGGGGCGGACTGACAACTCATGGGGCCCCCATGCAATAGGGGATCATGGGGCCCCTGTGTCCTTGCCCAAACTCAAAAAAGCCTATGAAAAAGGTACCAGGGGCATCTCATGGGGCCCCCTACTGACCCCGGGCCCCGGGCAGTGCCCGAGTTTCCAAATGGTCAGTCCCCCCCTGGTCACGCACTCGCTTTGTGCAACTTTCACGCACGGGGCAGCCTATTTAAATGAACGGGGCGCCCTAAACGCGGCACGCAGAATCGCAAAAAGAATTGCGCGCTCAGTTGCACCCACATAGGTGTGAATGGAGCCTAAAACACCAGAACGCAATAAATCAGCGAGGAGAACATTATTTTGATATTTTTTTTCCTAAGAAGCTGGGAAAGTTCAATCAGTGGAATAATTTCCAGCGCCGCCAATACTCGGAGGAACCGCGGCGGCGACGGCGGTGGGCAGAGTTGCCCATACACAGGCGACACCATCTCCGCAATAATCCTGGAACATCCATGGTGACCTGGACCCGGTAACGTCTCCTTCCCCGGGATGCAGACTATCGCTCACATCATTTGTACAATCGCCGTTTCACCCTTTCGGTGGCGCAGAGACGTTCGCGTCGGGGGGCGGTAATTGTATCTGACAAGTCTGCCTTGTGAAGGAAGGATCCCGATTTGGGAATTTTCTGGCGATGATCTCAGGTGACAGTATTGAAAATTGCCGTGTCAATACGACGGATCTTAACAAACAATTATCTGCTGACTGATGAGTGACGGGATAATTAGACCGCCGGATCGGCGCGGGAAACCTGTCCAAACATCAGCGCCAAACCCAAATATCCTTTTATTTATAAGTGGAGATAATGGAGAGACTGGAGGGAACCCGCCACTTGGGGGGGGGAGGGGGGGTGTTTGTTACATTGTTACACTGGTTTGAAAAAAAGTCACATGGCCACCCAACTTATACACTGAAATCTGCGTCCTCATTGGCTCGGATCTGCCCTTGTCTGATCTGGGGGTGCGGTCTAGAAAGGTCAGGGGGTGCAAAGTCAGGACCGTCACCATCCGTGTCACCACCTGAGAAACACTGCTGTGTATTAGATTAGGCTGTCCCTATATCAGGTGTTCCTATCGGAGTCCCCCCTTATATCAGGGTTTACCTTAGTGTACCTCCTTACATCAGGGTCCCCATCAGAGTCTCCTCCTAAATTAGAGTCCGCATCAGTCCCTCCATTACATCAGGGTCCCCATCACAGTTCCCCATTTGCATCAGGATTCCCATCAGAGTGCCCCCTTACATCAGGATTTCCATCAGTGCCCCCTTACATCAGAGTCCCCCCTTACATCAGGGTCCCCATCACAGTTCCCCATTTGCATCAGGATTCCCATCAGAGTGCCCCCTTACATCAGGATTTCCATCAGTGCCCCCTTACATCAGAGTCCCCCCTTACATCAGAGTCCCCCCTTACATCAGAGTCCCCCCCTTACATCAGGGTCCCCATCACAGTTCCCCATCTGCAGCAGGATTCCCATCAGAGTGCCCCCTTACATCAGGGCCCCTGTCAGAGTGCTCTCTTACATTAGACATTCCCATCAGAGTCCCCCTTACATCAACTGCCCCTATGAGAGTGCCCCCTTACATCAGGTGTTACCATGAGAGTGCACTCTTACAGAAGGCATCCCCATCAGAGTGCCCCCCTTACATCAACTGTCCCCAGTGCCTCCTTACATCAGGGCCTCCATCAGAGGCACCACCATTGCATCAGAGTTCCCCTTTTACATTAGGAACCCCATCAGAGTGTCCCCCTTACATCATGTGTCTCCATCAGAACCCCCCTATATCAACTGTCCCCATGAGAGTGTCACCTTAAATCAGGTTTCTCCATCAGAGTCCCCTTTACATCAGGTGTCCCCATCAGAGCCCCCCCCCCATATCAACTGTCCCTATGAGAGTATCCCCTTGCATCAGGTGTCCCCATCAGAGTCCCCCTTACATCAGCTTTCTCCATCGGAGTCCCCCTTACATCAGGTTTCGCCATCAGTGTCCCCCTTACATCAGGTTTCGCCATCAGAGTCCCCCTTACATCAGGTTTCTCCATCAGTGTCCCCCTTACATCAGGTTTCTCCATCGGAGTCCCCCTTACATCAGGTGTCCCCATCAGAGTCCCCCTTACATCAGGTGTCCCCATCAGAGTCCCCCTTACATCAGGTTTCTCCATCGGAGTCCCCCTTACATCAGGTGTCCCCATCAGAGTCCCCCTTACATCAGGTTTCTCCATCGGAGTCCCCCTTACATCAGGTTTCTCCATCAGTGTCCCCCTTACATCAGGTGTCCCCATCGGAGTCCCCCTTACATCAGGTGTCCCCATCAGAGTCCCCCTTACATCAGGTTTCTCCATCGGAGTCCCCCTTACATCAGGTTTTTCCATCAAAGTCCCCCTTACATCAGGTGTCCCCATCAGAGTCCCCCTTACATCAGGTTTCTCCATCGGAGTCCCCCTTACATCAGGTTTCTCCATCGGAGTCCCCCTTACATCAGGTTTCTCCATCAGTGTCCCCCTTACATCAGGTGTCCCCATCAGAGTCCCCCTTACATCAGGTGTCTCCATCAGTGTCCCCCTTCCATCAGGTTTCTCCATCAGAGTATGGTACTGGACAGCTGGTTGGTACTTGTAGTCCCACGGCCAAGGCAGCACTGAGGAGTGACCAAAATATGGACTTCAGCAGCAAGCTAGCTGTGAGCTTCCCTGCTGAGAAAGGTAAAACAAGAGCTGGATTGGGACAGTGAAATGAATGGTCTACCAGCAGGGAGCTTGGGGACTGAAAGCGTGTCACCTGATCTAGCATGTCAAGGTGTATGGGGAACATCTGAAGCCAGGGAGGAAACCCCCTCCAACTATTTCTGGCTTAGATTCACTCCCCAAAAACCAGGCAGACCAACGTGTGTCATAGGCAGTGACAGCACACCTGGATTGGAAGTGCGAGGGGCCCCATTGGAGTTGATAGCCGGTCCTCAGAGAGGGAGCTTCGGCCTTCAGCTCCAATCACCTTTCCTTTCCATTCAGGTACAGCAGCTGCTGGCAAGGCCTATGGTGAAGGATGTCTGGGTTCAGGGGAACCCTGGGAGAGCCCACCGTGCTGTTCGTGAGCTGGACGGCAGGGTGTATCCTTCCCTCATGCCTTCGGCCCACCTCATCTCACAGGAGGTGCAGACAGAATGGGCCAAAGAGACAGAGGGAATGGCGCAGTCAGGGATCCAGGGGTCCCGCAGAGTCTGGGCATCACCGGTAGTCTCGGTCCCCAAACAGGATCAGATGACCAGGCTTTGTGAGGACCTTGGAAAACTGAGCACCAACCCTGTGGTTGTGGCCTACCTCATGCCCAGGAGCCATGCGATAATGGAGCAGCCAGCAGGTGCCTGCTGTCTAACCGTCATGGACCTGAATGGAGGATATAGGCCAACATCTCTGACCCAGGAGGCTCCGGACGAGTCAGCCTTCACCGCCCCATGTGGCTTGCCTGAATTCACTGGAAAGCTAGTTGGGGTTGAGAACGCACCAACCACCTCCCCAGGGGTCAGGAATGACCTACAATGTGGAGTGGAACTGCGTGCAGTTGCCCACTTTAGGGCCTTGCAGTGTTCGGCCCTGTCTGGGAACAGCACCTTGGACCCCTGTCGCCAGTCAGGGACAAACCGCCCATGCCTAGTCTGACAGTCAAAAGTGGTAACTGTCAGAGGGGCAGGTCAGTGGTTCAGCACTGGGAACCACCGGTAGGAAGAGACCCCCAGAGGTCTGGAAATGAGGAGAGTGAGGCAGTTACGGCCTGATCTACTCCCCAGGCCAAAAAGCAGGTTACGTCAGTCTTGGATACAGCTGGCTACGGTAAGACGCCTGGGTGCAACTATCATGGCTCAGCTGGACCTGTGACTGACCTGGCAGACAGGAAACTGATGGAAATGGTGTCCTGGATGCTAGCAGGTAAAGAGGACTGTTCATCTTGGATGAAGGTACCTGTAGACACATCTGGACGGCGAGTTCCAGAATTCGCCTGTCCGGTTCCGGTGCACACAGGCGCCACTACCTTTGGGTCAGATGTAGTCCTGGGCCTGAGGAAGGAGACTGGAGAGGGAAATCTCATTCTCTACCTCGACAAGAAGCTACATCTCAATATGTTAGCATATGACACCCCTGAAGAGAAGTGTTTTGTGAACAGGTGGGCACCACGGCAGTTGCCACGATATCCGGGTAGTCACAGCAGACTGGTACTCACCCCTGACAACTCACGTGGTTGGCACAGCAGTGTTGCTGGGGAGAACAGCCCCCTTCTCAGAAGGAACCTGGTTCTCCTGCAGTGCAGTTGTACCAGATCACCCCAAGGTGAACCTCTGGGCACAATGGATCTGTGCCCTGATCAGCCAAAACAGCAGAAAGGAGTCGGTTGCGTCAGGAGGGAAATTGCAGTTCCCTCCCATGCAACCACCTGAGGGGGGAGGTGTAGCAATCGTACGTACAGAGATGGACGCGGTCATCCATCTTGCTGAAGATCCCCCATCTTGTATCTTTCTATCTCCCTCCAATCCCCCCCCCTCAGGAATGTGGTCTGTGTGTATGCTGAGATCACAAGGCACCAGGCATAGCTGGATAGCTTCATGGTTATAAACCCCAATTAGCCTGGGCCCAGTATGTCTGTGAGACTCTTGCTTGAAGAGGATCGTAAAGCTATAAACCAGTCAGTCACTGGACTTCAAAAGAAATTCCGAGATAGCCGTAAAATAGACATCACATTTAAAACCCACTTTTCCATATAATTTCATATCTGAAGATAGGAAATAATTACAATCAAGCCAAGCATATATTCGGATAGCTCAGTTTAATGCGAGTCGCCTGATATCTTACACCCCTAGTTGAAGTCTACAGGAGAGCAGAAAGCTGTTTAGTTCTAGCTGGAATAGTAAGATACGGCATGTTTGATATCTAGACGTTCAGCAGATGATTCTGCATATTAATCTACTAGTGGCTAGGCTGCTACATGTACCTAGGGAAGGTTATTGACCCTGGTATAACTTGGAGGGATTTGGTCATAGCCTGAGTTCCCCCGCCTAAACACCCCTCCCCAAACGAGGCGATTGGTTCTCTGCTTTAAGGAGACACCCTGCTGAGTTCCTAGAAAAGAGACTGTTATGCTTGGAGCAGTAAGTTGAAGGCTTCTCCCTTTTAACATCGGAACCAACTTTGGGAGAAAAGGCACCCTTTTGCTCAGGACCCTTGAATCTGCTTAACCCAGGACTTTTGGCAAGTACTCTACCTCTCTAAATTTCTTTCTGTTATCTCTTTGCTGTGTTATTGCTCTCTGTATATTTATATATATATATATATATATTGGCTACATCTTTTTCTGTAAATACTTTTATTGCACCATTTTGACCTTTTTAGTAATAAATATTATTTTCTGAAATGTGTTGAACTGTTTCTAAAGCTCTTTAATGCAAACTCCCTGTCTCTGAGGAGTGCTACTGTGTGTTTTTGAACCTCTAAATACATCTGCCTGCGGTGACAGTGTGTATACAGATGATTATTCAAACATCATAGTATTATTGCTGATATTGCCGAGTTTCCTCTTTTTCTCTAAAAAAAAGGAGGTGGTGGCAGTGTGAAGGGTTAATTGCGTAATTAACCTGACCCAGTAACAATTGCTCTCAGGCTGCAGGTACATAGATTGTGGTCCATTAGCTGGAAAATCTTTGTGCAGGGTGCAGCTGGGCATGGCATTGTTACGCACGTGACAGCGCGGTTTTAGATTGGCTAGTCCCTCGGTCACGAATTGGTGAGAAGGGCTGGGGGTCTGACCCCACGACCGTCACACAGACTGCACCAGGCAGAAAGCTTCCACCTGAAATATGATTTAGAATGGCATCGGGTAAGCATTCCTTGTCTCCCTCCTGGCCCCTTTGTGCAGCTCCCACCCGGCCCCCTTTGTGCAGCTCCCTCCCGGTCCCTTTGTGCAGCTCCCTCCTGGTCCCTTTGTGCAGCTCCCTCCCAGCCTCCTTTGTGCAGCTCCCTCCCGGCCTCCTTTGTGCAGCTCCCTCCCGGCCCCCTTCGTGCATTTCCCTCCCGGTTCCTTTGTGCAGCTCCCTCCCGGTCCCTTTGTGCAGCTCCCTCCCGGCCTCCTTTGTGCAGCTCCCTCCCGGCCTCCTTCGTGCAGCTCCCTCCCGGCCCCCTTCGTGCAGCTCCCTCCCGGCCCCCTTTGTGCAGCTCCCTCCCGGCCCCCTTTGTGCAGCTCCCTCCCGGCCCCATTGTGCAGCTCTCTCCCGGCCCCATTGTGCAGCTCCCTCCCAGCCCCATTGTGCAGCTCCCTCCCGGCCCCCTTTGTGCCGCTCCCTCCCAGCCCCCTTTGTGCCGCTCCCTCCTGGTGCCACTCTCTCCCGGCCCCTTTGTGCAGCTTCCTCCTGGTGCCACTCTCTCCCGGCCCCCTTTGTGCAGCTCCCTCCCGGCCCCTTTGTGCCGCTCCCTCCCGGCCCCCTTTGTACCGCTCTCTCCCGGCCCCCTTTGTGCAGCTTCCTCTTGCAGCTTTAATGCTCGGCTGTAATTGTATTACATTCTTCTCCGTTATAATGATGGCGGCTCATCGCGGGTTTAGATTTTATTTGCGTCGGGCCGAAGACGCGCTCAGGACTTACACAACATTATCACTTTTCAATTAATTCCTTACAGTGAAATAAATAAACCGCTTCGCCGTTTTACCGCCGGACAGTTTCACAGAGTAAAGGGAAAAAAAAAATTCATTAAAACATAATTATCGTATTCCTTTACAGCGCCGGGCGCTTTTCCCTCACGGCGCATGAAGGCGCCCTACAAATGAGACGGTCGCCCTCCAATCTTGCGGTGGATCGTTATAGGAAATTAAAGTGGACCTGTCGTTGGAGTTCTGTTTTCATGGTAAATCCGGTAAGGCGAGGTGTGCGCAGCACAGCAACCCGCTCAAATGGATGTACCTGCAGGAAACGGGATACTGTGCCCAGGGGCGGACTGACAACTCATGGGGCCCCCGGGCAATAGGAAATCATGGGGCCCCTGTGTCCTCGCTCACACTCAAACCACACCCAAAAAAGCCTATGAAAGGTAACAGGGGTATCTCATGGGGCCCCCTACTGACCGCGGGCCCTCGGGCAGTGTCTGAGTGCCTAAATGGTCAGTCCTCCCCTGACCGCACCTATTGTAAACTGCAGACGCACAGAAACTGCATGGAGCTTTTGTAGCACTGATGGACATGGATTGGCACTGATGGGGCTGCACTGATATTCTGCACTGATGGGTGCTAATATGCTGCACTGATGGACATGGATTGGCACTGATCAGACAGCACTGATATCCTTCACTGATGGTCACTGATATGCTGCACTGATGGACATGGATTGGCACTGATGGGGTTCCACTGATATCCTGCCCTGATGGACACTGATATGCTGCACTGATGGGTGCTAATATGCTGCACTGATGGACATGGATTGGCACTGATCGGACAGCACTGATATCCTTCACTGATGGGCACTGTTATGCTGCACAGATGGGCACTGATGGGGCTGCACTGAAGACCAGTGCCCTGATTCTCAGTGTAAATGTCCTGTTACACAATAGCTTTCCTGTAATCAGTGCTGTGACAGTGCTGAGGAAAGGAAATGCTGATAACCAGCATTTGTGTGCATGTGATCAGCTGTGATTGGACACAGCCGATCACATGGTAAAGAGCCAACGCCATTGGCACTGATAATCCTGTCCTGTGGAGCGCCCCTCCTTTTAGGCCCGGCACTGATAATCCTGTCCTGTGGAGCACCCCTCCTTGTTAGGCCCGGCACTGATAATCCTGTCCTGTGGAGCGCCCCTCCTTGTTAGGCCCGGCACTGATAATCCTGTCCTGTGGAGCACCCCTCCTTGTTAGGCCCGGCACTGATAATCCTGTCCTGTGGAGCGCCCCTCCTTGTTAGGCCCGGCACTGATAAGGCTGTCCTGTGGAGCGCCCCTCCTTGTTAGGCCTGGCACTGATAAGGCTGTCCTGTGGAGCACCCCTCCTTGTTGGTCCAGCACTGATAATACCGTCCTGTGGAGCGCCCCTCCTTGTTAGGCGCGGCACTGATAATACCGCCCTGTGGATGGGAGGGGTGACGTGAGCACAGCAGGGTTAAGGTCTCCTGTCCCCCCAAAACTGGACCCCTGAGATAATGGTCACATGTACAGCTTCTGGAGCCCGGCGTGGTCAGCGGGAAGGTGATAATAACAATTATTTATAGAAATAGCATTAAACAAAACAATAAATATGAACACGCAGCGAATCCGTGTGACACCCGGGCTGTGTGCTCCTGCAGAGACCCTCCATTCTGGGTCCAACCTGGGAGAAACAGTGGGGGGGGCAGGGTACAGGGGTTCAGGAGGGCACACTACATGAGGGGAAAGCAGGGCACAATATGTGGGACAGAATACATATCATGGGACAGAATACATATCATGGGACGGAGCACAGGGCACATTACATAGGACCGGGCACATTACATGGAACAGAGCACATTACATGGGACAGAGCACATTATATGGGACAGAATACATATCATGGGACAGAGCACAGGGCACATTACATAGGACCGGGCACATTACATGGGACAGAGCACATTACATGGGACAGGGCACATTACATGGGACAGAATACATATCATGGGACGGAGCACAGGGCACATTACATGGGACAGAGCACATTATATGGGACAGAATACATATCATGGGACGGAGCACAGGGCACATTACATAGGACCGGGCACATTACATGGGACAGAATACATATCATGGGACAGAGCACAGGGCACATTACATAGGATCGGGCACATTACATGGGACAGAGCACATTACATGGGACAGGGCACATTACATGGGACAGAATACATATCATGGGACAGAGCACAGGGCACATTACATAGGACCGGGCACATTACATGGGACAGGGCACATTACATGGGACAGAATACATATCATGGGACAGAGCACAGGGCACATTACATAGGACCGGGCACATTACATGGGACAGAGCACATTACAGAGGACTGGGCACATTACATGGGACAGAGCACATTACATAGGACCGGGCACATTACATGGGACAGAGCACATTACAGAGGACTGGGCACATTACATGGGATAGAATACATATCATGGGACGGAGCACAGGGCACATTACATAGGACCAGGCACATTACATGGGACAGGGCACATTACATAGGACCTGGCACATTACATGGGACAGAATACATATCATGGGACAGAGCACAGGGCACATTACATAGGACAGAGCATATTACATAGGACAGGGCACATTACATGGGACAGAGCACAGGGCACATTACATGGGACAGGACACATTACATGGGACAGAGCCAGGGGCAGACTAATCATTCGAGTGGGGGGGCCCATAAAATGCCCCTGGTACCTTTTATAGGCTTTTTTGGGTGTGTTTTGAGTGTGGGCAAGGACACAGGGGCCCCATGAGTTGTCAGTCCACCCCTGCACAGAGCACATTACATGGGACAGAGCGCATTACATGGGACAGAGCGCATTACATGGGACAGAGCGCATTACATGGGACAGAGCGCATTACATGGGACAGAGCGCATTACATGGGACAGGGCATAGGGCACATTACATGGGACAGAGCACATTACATGGGACAGAGCGCATTACATGGGACAGAGCGCATTACATGGGACAGAGCGCATTACATGATACAGAGCGCATTACATGGTACAGAGCGCATTACATGGGACAGAGCACATTACATGGGACAGAGCGCATTACATGGTACAGAGCACATTACATGGGACAGAGCGCATTACATGGGACAGAGCGCATTACATGGGACAGAGCACATTACATGGGACAGGGCATAGGGCACATTACATGGGACAGGACACATTACATGGGACAGGGCATAGGGCACATTACATGGGACAGGGCACATTACATGGGACAGGGCACATTACATGGGACAGGGCGCATTACATGGGACAGAGCACATTACATGGGACAGAGCACATTACATGGGACAGGGCATAGGGCACATTACATGGGACAGAGCACATTACATGGGACAGAGCGCATTACATGGTACAGAGCGCATTACATGGGACAGAGCGCATTACATGGGACAGAGCGCATTACATGGGACAGAGCGCATTACATGGGACAGAGCGCATTACATGGGACAGAGCACATTACATGGGACAGAGCACATTACATGGGACAGGGCATAGGGCACATTACATGGGACAGGACACATTACATGGGACAGGGCATAGGGCACATTACATGGGACAGGGCATAGGGCACATTACATGGGACAGGGCACATTACAGGGCACAGGGCACATTACATGGGACAGGGCACATTACATGGGACAGGGCTTCAGAGGCAGCTTTCAATGGCACTCTGTTCCCCTCCTCCTATCCTGTCCATCCCAGATGACGTCATACACAGGTACACGGGATGGACAGGAGGGGCCGGCGGGGAACAGCTCACTGCAGCCAATAGTATGCCAGCCGCTTCCCTGCACCTGGCCGGTAGATCACGGCGGAACCCTGGTTGAGAAATACTGTGTGTTGGCAAGGCCCCTGGGAGCGGGGGCCCCTAGGCCACTGCCTAATTAAAGAGCCACCTCTGCCTGACGGGTCCGGGCTGTTTTGGAGGCAAAAGGGGGGAGGGGCCTACTGAATATTAGGCGGGTGATCGTAATGTTATGGCCGATCCATACAAATATTTATACAATGTATCTTTCAGTCTCCATATTTAACAATCAGATTTCTGTCTACAATGTATCAGTGATCCATAGATGTAGAGATCAGCCAGATTCAGTCTATGTGTTGAAACCTCATTGAGAAGCCCCATCCTCCTCCGCCGCCGCCGACGCCAGGCGCTCGGTGCGACTCGTATCGTGAAATGGACTTGATCGCACTTTATTTAATATAAAGGAAGAGCCGGCGCTTTATTCCCGCCCTTCACAGCGGTTAGTCGCCTCCCCCCCCCCAAATTTCTGCGAAGCGGAGGGGCGCGCGGCCGATTATTGATGGGAAGGAGAGGCCCGTTCCAACTTTTGCTGAGTTTGTAGCCAGTTGGCGAAAGGTTACATCTAATTTGATTGGGACGATGAAACGTCGCGGTGATTTATTCCCGAATCCGCGCCGAGCGCCACCAGATTTATGGCTCATTTAAGTGGCTGATTTGTAGCGTTTCCTGTATTTGCAATTTAATTGAAACCCAAATCCAGGTTGCCACCCATTAGATCATCGCATTTCCCAGAGCATTAAGGACTTACTTCATCTTTAATTTAAAAAAAAAAAAAAAGTTCCGCGTTTTATGGCGCGCCAAGTGCCTCCAGGACCCACTAAATGGAAACCATCTTCATTTAAAGGGTAACCCCGGGCCCCGACGAACATCTTATGTGCTATCCGGGGGGCTTCCCAGCTGCACTAAGGTCAAGAAGTCCTCTCTGTTTACTGCATATGGAGGCTTCATTCCATTGAATCCCAGGCAGCTCGATTCAGGGGGGCTTTCAGAGTGCCTCTAGGAAGGAATCTTGATGGTATTCGGTGCTGACCTTCGCTCAGGTCGATGATTTACCACATCTCATGACTCCTACAGACCAGACATGTCAAAGTCTAATAAAAACCAGGATACCCCCCCCCCCCCCATGTGTAATATTTAGAATTGTCAGCTAAGATAGTGCAGCGTGCTGGATAATGTGCCAGTGAGACCCTGCCAGGTATTTATTACCTCTCCCAGAGATCACAGGACTCCCCCTAACGATGCCTTCATCTGCTTTCTCTCCAGAAGGACAGTACCATCTTTGTTCCGGCACCATCCAGTGGCACTGGGTCATTGGTGGTCATTGATCATGTGACAGAAGCAGCCGGATGAATTCTGCCGTGCTTACAGATCTACTGTCAGCCCAGATTCAGCCAAATGTAGCAAAGGTGATTGGACGGAGCTTCACAGTACAGATGGACAATGATCCAAAACACAATGCAAAAGCAACCCAGGAGCTTGTGAAGGAAAAGAAGTGGAATATCCTGCAATGGCCGAGTCAGTCACCTGATCTCCACCCAACTGAGTGTGCATTCCACTTGCTGAAGGAAAAACTAAAGGCAGAAAGACCCACAAAGAACAACTGAAGACAGCTGCAGTTAGAGCCTGACACAGAATCAGAAAGGAGGAAAACCAGTCTTTGGTAATGTCCATGGGTTCCAGACTACAGGCAAAGCATCAGAAAGGAGGAAACCCGGTCTTTGGTAATGTCCATGGGTTCCAGACTTCAGGCAAAGCATCGTAAAGGAGGAAACCCAGTCTTTGGTCATGTCCATGGATTCCAGGCTTCAGGCAAAGCATCAGAAAGGAGGAAACCCAGTCTTTGGTCATGTCCACGGGTTCCAGACTTCAGGAAAGGCATCAGAAAGGAGAAAACCCAGTCAATGGGTTCCAGACTTCAGGCAAAGCATCAGAAAGGAGGAAACCCAGTCAATGGGTTCCAGACTACAGGCAAAGCATCAGAAAGAAGGAAACCCAGTTTTTGGTCATGTCCATGGGTTCCAGACTTCAGGCAAAGCATCAGAAAGGAGGAAACCCAGTCTTTGGTAATTTCCATGGGTTCCAGACTTCAGGAAAAGCATCGGAAAGGAGGAAACCCGGTCTTTGGTCATGTCCATGGGTTCCAGACTTCAGACAAAGCATCAGATAGGAGGAAACCCAGTCTTTGGTCACGTCCACGAGTTCCAGAGTTCAGGCAAAGCCTCAGAAAGGAGGAAACCCAGTCTTTGGTCATGTCCATGGGTTCCAGGCTTCAGGCAAAGCATCGGAAAGGAGGAAACCCAGTCTCTGGTCATGTCCATGGGTTCCAGGCTTCAGACAAAGCATCGGAAAGGAGGAAACCCAGTCTTTGGTCATGTCCATGGGTTCCAGGCTTCAGGCAAAGCATCAGAAAGGAGGAAACCCAGTCAATGGGTTCCAGACTTCAGGCAGTCATTGCCAGTAAAGGATTCTCAACAAAATATTACAAATCAACATTTTATTTTTGATTATATTCATTCGTCCAATGACATTTGAGCCCCTGAAAATGGAGGGACTGTGTATAAAAATGGTTGCAGTTCCTAAAATTTGTTCTTGATATTTATGTTCAACCCCTTGAATTAAAACTGAAAGTCTGCACTTCACATTCATTCGGATTGTTTTGTTTTAATTTATTCTGGTGGCACACAGAGCCAGAAGTATGAAAACTGTGCCAAATATATACGGACAGAACTATATATATATACAGTGAAGGAAATGTGTATTTGCCCCCCTCTGATGTTGAATGTTCGCCCCTCACACAGAAATGATCGGTCTAACAATGGAATGTTCGCCCCTCACACAGAAATGATCGGTCTAACAATGGAATGTTCGCCCCTCACACAGAAATGATCGGTCTAACAATGGAATGTTCGGTGTAACACTGAGAGACAGAATACAACAACAAATTCAGCAGAAATGCGTCTAACAAATGATGACGGATCTGCATGTTCATGAAGGAAAGAAGGATTTGATCCCCTATCATTCAGCAGGATTTCTGGCTCCCAGGTGTCTCTCATACAGGTAACAAGCTGAGATTAGAAGCAGTCTCTTAAAGGGAGTGCTGCTAATCTCATTGTGTTACCTGTATAAAAGACACCTGTCCACAGGAGCCATCAAACCATCAGATTCCAAACTCTCCACCATGGCAAAGACCAAAGAGCTGTCCAAGGATGTCAGGGACAAGATGGTAGACCTACACAAGGCTGCACTGGGCTACCAAACTATGGCCAAGCAGCTTGGTGAGAAGGTGACAACAGTTGGTGCAATCATTCACAAATGGAAGAAACACAAAACAAGTGTCAGTCTCCCTAGGTCTGGTGCACCATGCAAGATCTCACCTCGTGGCGTGTCAATGATCATGAGAACAGTGAGGAATCATCCCAGAACTACACGTGAGGATCTTGTCAATGATCTCCAGGCAGCTGGGACCACAGTCACCAAGAAAACAATTGGTAACACACTACGCCGACAAGGACTGAAATCCTGCAGTGCCCGCACGGTCCCTCTGCTCAAGAAAGCCCATGTCCAGGCCCGTCTGAAGTCTGCCACTGAACATCTGAATGATGCAGAGGAGGACTGGTGGGAAGTGTTGTGGTCAGAGGAGACCAAAATCCAGCTCTTTGGCATCAACTCAACTCGCCGTGTTTGGAGGAGGAGGAATGCTGCCTATGACCCCAAGAACACCATCCCAACTGTGAAACATGGTGGTGGAAACATTCTGCTTTGGGGGTGTATTTCTGCTAAGGGAACAGGACAATTGCACCGCATCAAAGGGACGATGGACGGGGCAATGTACCATCAAATCTTGGGTGAGAACCTTCTTCCCTCAGCCAGGGCATTGAAAATGGGTGGTGGATGGGTGTTCCAGCATGACAATGACCCAAAACACACGGCCAAGGCAACAAAGGAGCGGCTCAAGAAGAAGCACATTAAGGTCCTGGAGTGGCCTAGCCAGTCTCCAGACCTTCATCCGATGGAAAATCTGTGGAGGGAGCTGAAAGTTCGGGTTGCCAAACGGCAGCCACCAAACCTTAATGACTTGGAGAGGATCTGCCAAGAGGAGTGGGCCAAAATCCCTCCTGAGAGGTGTGCGAACCTGGGGGCCAACTCCAGGAAATGTCTGACCTCTGTGATTGCCAACAAGGGATTGGCCACCAAGTACTAAGTCATGTTTTGTGAAGGGGATCAAATCCTTCTTTCCCTCATGAACATGCAGATCCGTCATCATTTGTTAGACGCATTTCTGCTGAATTTATTGTATTCTGTCTCTCAGTGTTACACCGAACATTCCATTGTTAGACCGATCATTTCTGTGTGAGCGGCAAACATTCCATTGTTAGACCGATCATTTCTGTGTGAGCGGCAAACATTCCATTGTTAGACCGATCATTTCTGTGTGAGCGGCAAACATTCCATTGTTAGACCGATCATTTCTGTGTGAGGGGCGAACATTCCATTGTTAGACCGATCATTTCTGTGTGAGGGGCGAACATTCCATTGTTAGACCGATCATTTCTGTGTGAGGGGCGAACATTCCATTGTTAGACCGATCATTTCTGTGTGAGGGGCGAACATTCCATTGTTAGACTGATCATTTCTGTGTGAGGGGCGAACATTCACCATCAGGGGGGAGCAAATACGCATTTCCTTCACTGTAACTATTTGAGTAAGTAATATTATATATATATATATGGACAGAACTGTATATATGTAAAGCGCTGCGAAGATTGACGGTGCTATATATTGTAAGTACCAGGGGTGGACTGACCATTTGGAAACTCGAGCACTGCCCGAGGGCCCGGGGTCAGTAGGGGGCCCCATGAGATGCCCCTGGTATCTTTTTCATAGGCTTTTTTGAGTTTGGGCAAGGACACAGGGGCCCCATGATCCCCTATTGCCCGGGGGCCCCATGAGTTGTCAGTCCGCCCCTGGGTACACCTGTGCAAGACTGAAGGGGAGGAGCCGGTACACCTGTGCAGGACATGAAGGGGAGGAGCCGGCACACCTGTGCAAGACTGAAGGGGAGGAGCCAGTACACCTGTGCAGGACATGAAGGGGAGGAGCCGGCACACCTGTGCAAGACTGAAGGGGAGGAGCCAGTACACCTGTGCAGGACATAAAGGGGAGGAGCCGGTACACCTGTGCAAGACTGAAGGGGAGGAGCCGGTACCCCTGGTAAGTACCTGAAATAAATTAGATAAACACATGAAACTGCATTTTCCTGACAAGCGCAGAAACGTGTGGCCCTTTAGCAGGCGCACAGCGGGGCCGTACAGACCTGACAGCGGGGGATTTTACACACAATCTGATGGTGGCAGCCCCTCCAGGATTGTGTCTAAAACTGAGAGGCAGACTCCTGCTTGTCAGGTGGAAGTAGTTGGGTGACTGCGCTGCCACCCAATTGCTTCCACAGCCCCCCGTAATGGTGCCCCCCCCCCCCCCCGTGCGCACGCTCCCGCCATGTATTCCAGGCTCTGCATGCCCATCTGCAGGCCCAGGGAGTGACATGGCGGATGGAGGGGAGGGAGGAGAACGGACGCACATCTGCTCTCCTCCTCCATGCTGTGATCCAGCAAGCGGCACGTATGACGTCACCCCGCTGTCACTAGCACAGCCGGGCAGGAATGCATTGCGATGCGATCTGCTCTGCCCTGGAACGTGCCTGCGCTCGCTTGCGCCCCTATGGGGAAAATCGAGAACCTCACCGTTTGAGTCACCCAATTCACAGGCGGGTCACGTGACCTCGGCGGCGCTCAGCAGAGTTCTCCTTTAATCCCGGGGAAATTGGATTAGAGCGGCGGTGTGTGGCTCCGCGCGGAAATACATTTCATTATCCTACGGAAGGCGGAATGTCGTCTCTTCTGGGACGCGGCGCGCGTGGGGGAACCACAAGCCTCTCGCTCTGCTCTGAGCAGATAAACTTCTCATAATGACGCCGCCGATAAGCCGGGAGCCCATTATATCATTAATTGCCCATTGTCACATGGCCTTCTCTTCCATTTAATGAGATGCCTTCAAATGACTTTGTAATCTTATCAAACATTCTTCCTGCTTTGATTTGCAATATTTCGCATTTGGCGCAGCGTCCCATTGTAGTCGCCGCGGCTTTTCAATGCAGCCGCCGCGTCCCTCATAGTATTCAGACGTGCAGATTTTATTTATTTTCATTTATCCGGGGGACACGGGGAAGGGGGGAGGGGCGGCACGAGGCGACAGTCCTTGGAGGAGACATGTCTAGGCCGAACGGAGAGATCAAAGTTACCTCTTGAAGTTTGTAGAGAGTGTTCACATGTGAAGGATCGCTCCACGCAAAACGAGTATTTTCAATTGTGGGTGAATGTGGATTTAAAGTGGAACTCTGGCCATATTTATTTCTGGAGATGGTGCTGAAGGATTTCAATCCTCAGTCAAGTTTTTTTGCCGATGAGATGCCATTTGGGACTATTTACCCTAGTAGTCACCAAGACAGGAAGTGAGGGTCCATCTCTCCAATAGAGACACAATTTCCAGTAGAAGGAGGGAGGGGTTAAAAATCGGAACCCAATCAAAGCAAGCGGGAACATCCAGAACCCAATGAGGGTCTGGAAGAGAGTTGGGAACTTTGGAGACACAGGCCACCAGGCTCCACCTACATCTGTGATGCCATATTCAGGTTGTTCAATATTCCCCCCCCCCCACCACATCAACATTCCAGTACAAATCCCCCCCCCCAAGCACAAGCCCCATCCCCCTCCCATTCACCCTCCCAGCACAAATCTTCTACCCCTCAATCTTCCCTCTCAGAACAAATCCTCAAACCCCCCCCCCCCATCCTCCCTCCCAGCACAGATTCTCAATCCCCCCCCCCAATCCACCCCCCCTTAATCCTTTCTCCCATCACAAATTGTACCCCCCCTCCCCCCCCCCCCCAAATCCTCTTTCCCAGCACAAATCCTCTACCCCCTCCCAATCCTCCCCCCAGAACATATCCTCTACCCCCCCAATCCTCCCTCCCAGCACAAATCTTCTACCCCCACTATTCCATCTCAGAACAAATCATCTACCCTCCCAGCACATATCCTCACCCCCCCCCCCTTAATCCTTTCTCCCAGCACAAATTGTGCACCCTTTCCCCCCAGTCCTCCTTCCCAGCATAAATCCTCTACCCCCTCTCATCTCCCCTCCCAGCACAAATCCTCTACCCCCCAATCCCCCCAGCACATATCCTCTACCCCCCAAGTCCTCCCTCCCAGCACAAATCCTCTACCCCCCCCCCCATCCACCCTCCCAGCACATATCCTCAACCCCCCCAATCCTTTATCCCAGCACAAATTGTCCACCCCTTCCCAATCCTCCTTCCCAGCACAAGTCCCCTACCCCCCCTCTCATCTTCCCTCCCAGCACAAATCCTCTACCCCCAATCCTCCCCCCCAGCACGTATCCTCTACCCCCCAATCCTCCCTCCCAGCACATATCCTCAACCCCCTGATTCTCTCCCCCAGCACAATTCCTATACCCCCCCCCATGCTTCCTCTCAACACAATTGCTCTACCCCCCCCCCCTCCACCATCTTCCTTCCCAGCACAAATCCTCTAACCTCCCTACCCTCCCTCTCAGCACATATCCTCTACCCCCTAATCCTCCCTCTCAGCACAAGTCCTCTCCCTTCTTCTATGATCATTATTATTACTTTTATTATTATTCTCATAGTATAAATCTTCTCCATCCCATCCCCCATCCTAGCATAAATACTCTCCCCCTCCCAGCACAAATCTTCACCCTTAAAATCTCCCTTCTGGTGCAAATCCTTTTTCCTGCACAAATCCCCCCATTCCACAATCCTCCCTCCCCGCACAAATCCTGTCTCCCCCATCCTCCCCAGATCTTCTTCCAGCTCCTCCAAATTCTCACTCCAGACACAAGTTGCTTCCTACCCCCCCCCCCTCCCAGTTCCCTCTCCCAGAACAAATCCTCTACCCTCAATCCTTCCTTCCAACACAAATCCTCTACCCCCCAATCCCCTTTCCCAGCACCACTCCTATTCCCCTCCCCCAAAATCTCCCCTTGTGACACAAGTCCTCTCCTTTTTTCTACAACTATTATTATTATCAAAGTATAAATCTTCTCCACCCCATTCCCCCTTCCCAACACAAATCCGTCCCTCTCCACCTCCAACCCCTCCAAATCCCCCAAATCCTCTCCCTACCCCCCAGTTCCCTCTCCCAGCACACATCCTGCCTCCCTCCAATTCCTCTATCTAGCACAAACCCTCTTATCACCACCTCCAAATCCCCCCTCCCCACACAAATCCCCCCACCTCAATTCTCACCCATTTTATATCTCCAAACCACTCCTTCTAGCACAAATCCTCTTGTCACCCCCCACCCCAACACCCACAAATGGTATTTACTATTTTTCACAGGCGGCAGCTGGTGGGGAGAGATGCCAACTTCTGCTGTGTTAGGAGTCTTGGTGCTGAGAATTCGGGGCACGCCTCAGGAAAAGTGGGGCAATTGCTTTGGGTCCCCTGGCCACATTATACTGCTGAGTCCGGGGCCCCTTCTGCCCCCCTTCCCCCATCACAACTCTGATGAAAGGGGACATTCAGGCTGGGGAGGACGTCCTCCATCCAGGAAATGAGGTGGAGCCCTACCTGACTGGCTGCAGCTTCTAATGCACTTTGTGAGAAGCTCCCAGTCTGTGGTGACATCAGAGGAACTCATCCCAGCCCAGGAGAGGAGCCGGTACACCTGTGCAAGACTGAAGGGGAGGAGCCGATACACCTGTGCAAGACTGAAGGGGAGGAGCCAGCACACCTGTGCAAGACTGAAGGGGAGGAGCCGGTACACCTGTGTAAGACTGGAGGGGAGGAGCCGGTACACCTGTGTAAGACTGGAGGGGAGGAGCCGGTACACCTGTGCAAGACTGAAGGGGAGGAGCCGGTACACCTGTGTAAGACTGGAGGGGAGGAGCCGGTACACCTGTGCAAGACTAAAGGGGAGGAGCTGGTACACCTGTGCAAGACTGGAGGGGAGGAGCTGGAACACCTGTGCAAGACTGAAGGGGAGGAGCCGGTACACCTCTGCAAGACTGAAGGGGAGGAGCCTGTACACTGGAGGGGAGGAGCCGGTACACCTGTGCAAGACTGAAAGGGTGGAGCCAATATACCTGTGCAATGCTGAAGGGGAGGAGCCGGTACACCTGTGCAAGACTGAAGGGGAGGAGCCAGTACAGCTGTGCAAGATTGAAGGGTAGAAGCCGGTACACCTGTGCAAGACTGAAGGGGAGGAGCCGGTACACCTGTGTAAGACTGGAGGGGAGGAGCCGGTACACCTGTGCAAGACTGAAGGGGAGGAGCTGGTACACCTGTGCAAGACTGGAGGGGAGGAGCTGGAACACCTGTGCAAGACTGAAGGGGAGGAGCCGGTACACCTGTGCAAGACTGAAGGGGAGGTGCCTGTACACTGGAGGGGAGGAGCCGGTACACCTGTGCAAGACTGAAAGGGTGGAGCCAATATACCTGTGCAATGCTGAAGGGGAGGAGCCGGTACACCTGTGCAAGACTGGAGGGGAGAAGCCGGTACACCTGTGTAAGACTGGAGAGGAGGAGCCGGTACACCTATGTAAGACTGGAGGGGAGGAGCCGGTACACCTGTGCAAGACTGAAGGGGAGGAGCTGGAACACCTGTGCAAGACTGAAGGGGAGGAGCCGGTACACCTGTGCAAGACTGAAGGGGAGGTGCCTGTACACTGGAGGGGAGGAGCCTGTACACCTGTGCAAGACTGAAAGGGTGGAGCCAATATACCTGTGCAATGCTGAAGGGGAGGAGCCAGTACACCTGTGCAAGACTGGAGGGGAGGAGCCGGTACACCTGTGCAAGACTGAAGGGGAGGAGCCGGTACACCTGTGCAAGACTGGAGGGGAGGAGCCGGTACACCTGTGGAAGACTGAAGGGGAGGCTGGAGGGAGGAATTGAAAAGAAGAAATGCATGTCTCCCATTTGCTGTCAGTAGGAGGTACATAGAACCTTCTGATTTTATTAGTTTGCGCTCTGTAATTAGATTCGTCTTTTCTCTGAAAAATAAACGTAACGCACAGCGAGGAAACGCCCATTTTATGTCCTTTATTACAAAAACAGCCGATTTAACATCGGACCGCCGTCCACGCCAAGGAAAGAAATTTGGAAAAAGGACGTTTCCAGTAAACTGAGTTACTTCCCATCTCCACCAACACTTTCTACTTCCCTTGTAGTACATAAAATATTTATTTTGGAGGCGATTCTTTCCGAAGATCGTCCCTAATTTATCCTGCTGGGAGAACGTCGTCATTCGCGGCTCTCATTTAATAAGCCTCTAATTATGAAAAGAAAACGCAGCGCGTCTCCAGCAATAATGATTTCTGCCCAAGGCGATCCTGACTCCGAGAAAACATCGCCCGGAGCGGACTGCGCCTGCATGGGACACGCTAATGTATGGAAGCAGCAAATGGGAAATCTGCTTCCCGCAACTCATCTCTGCGAGCCGCTGCAAAGACCAATCCCTGCACAGGGGGATAGAGGATCCTGTGTGCGGAGTGACACCACATTGTATATACAGAGGATCCTGTGTGTGGAGTGACACCACATTGTATATACAGAGGATCCTGTGTGCGGAGTGACACCACATTGTATATACAGAGGATCCTGTGTGCGGAGTGACACCACATTGTATATACAGAGGATCCTGTGTGTGGAGTGACACCACATTGTATATACAGAGGATCCTGTGTGTGGAGTGACACCACATTGTATATACAGAGGATCCTGTGTGCGGAGTGACACCACAAGCTATATATAGAGGATCCTGTGTGCGGAGTGACACCACATTGTATATACAGAGGATCCTGTGTGTGGAGTGACACCACATTGTATATACAGAGGATCCTGTGTGCGGAGTGACACCACATTGTATATACAGAGGATCCTGTGTGTGGAGTGACACCACATTGTATATACAGAGGATCCTGTGTGCGGAGTGACACCGCATTGTATGTACAGAGGATCCTGTGTGCGGAGTGACACCACATTGTATATACAGAGGATCCTGTGTGCGGAGTGACACCACATTGTATATACAAAGGATCCTGTGTGTGGAGTGACACCACATTGTATATACAGAGGATCCTGTGTGCGGAGTGACACCACATTGTATATACAAAGGATCCTGTGTGCGGAGTGACACCACATTGTATATACAGAGGATCCTGTGTGCGGAGTGACACCACATTGTATATACAGAGGATCCTGTGTGCGGAGTGACACCACATTGTATATACAGAGGATCCTGTGTGTGGAGTGACACCACAAGCTATATATAGAGGATCCTGTGTGCGGAGTGACACCACATTGTATATACAGAGGATCCTGTGTGTGGAGTGACACCACATTGTATATACAGAGGATCCTGTGTGCGGAGTGACACCACATTGTATATACAGAGGATCCTGTGTGCGGAGTGACACCACATTGTATATACAGAAGATCCTGTGTGTGGAGTGACACCACATTGTATATACAGAGGATCCTGTGTGCGGAGTGACACCACATTGTGTATACAGAGGATCCTGTGTGCAGAGTGACACCACATTGTATATACAGAGGATCCTGTGTGCGGAGTGACACCACATTGTATATACAGAGGATCCTGTGTGCGGAGTGACACCACAAGCTATATATAGAGGATCCTGTGTGCGGAGTGACACCACATTGTATATGCAGAGGATCCTGTGTGCGGAGTGACACCACATTGTATATACAGAGGATCCTGTGTGCGGAGTGACACCACAAGCTATATATAAAGGATCCTGTGTGCGGAGTGACACCACATTGTGTATACAGAGGATCCTGTGTGCGGAGTGACACCACATTGTATATACAGAGGATCCTGTGTGCGGAGTGACACCACATTGTATATACAGAGGATCCTGTGTGCGGAGTGACACCACAAGCTATATATAGAGGATCCTGTGTGCGGAGTGACACCACATTGTATATACAGAGGATCCTGTGTGCGGAGTGACACCACAAGCTATATATAAAGGATCCTGTGTGTGGAGTGACACCACATTGTATATACAGAGGATCCTGTGTGCGGAGTGACACCACATTGTATATACAGAGGATCCTGTGTGCGGAGTGACACCACATTGTATATACAGAGGATCCTGTGTGCGGAGTGACACCACAAGCTATATATAAAGGATCCTGTGTGTGGAGTGACACCACATTGTATATACAGAGGATCCTGTGTGCGGAGTGACACCACATTGTATATACAGAGGATCCTGTGTGCGGAGTGACACCACATTGTATATACAGAGGATCCTGTGTGTGGAGTGACACCACAAGCTATATACAGAGGATCCTGTGTGCGGAGTGACACCACATTGTATATACAGAGGATCCTGTGTGTGGAGTGACACCACATTGTATATACAGAGGATCCTGTGTGTGGAGTGACACCACATTGTATATACAGAGGATCCTGTGTGCGGAGTGACACCATATTGTATATACAGAGGATCCTGTGTGCGGAGTGTGGACTGATGTGACTGTGGGGGAGGGGACATTAGAGCTCCTTTGCTGTGTGTAGTCGGTGTCACTGGATGAGCTCAGGAAGGAGCGATCTCTTGGTGGGTTGCGCGTTGTTCGGTGACACATTTTCCGCACACAATATTTTCTGTCATTTCGGGGTGAATTATGTACAAGTCGCGGCTGACACGGCATCTGCGATATTTCGCTGTAAATTATTCCCAGTAAATGAAAGAACACGGCGAATGACAGCAGATACACAGTAAGATGCGCCGCCAATCTGCCTGTCAGTTTGTCTCCTCCGTAGATGCGTCAGGTTTTTGGCACCATTTTGCGCTCACTCTGGAGGGTGAAATATGAAGAAAGAAGTTCGTTATGTGAAGTGGCCACATCATACGAGGCATTATCTTCTCTCAGAGATTGCAGATGTTCCCCCCCCCCCCCCCCCCCGTCCTAGAGACAGATATGCTTCCATGTTATGTGCAGAATAGGCTGAGGAAATGCCTCCTCCTCCTTCTACAGAGTAACAATGTACGGTCTGATCACGGGGGGAGGGGAGACTGAGGAAATGCGCCCTTCTGCATGCAGCAGACTGATTACATAATTTCAGCCTAGGCAAAGTCACTGGTTGGGGCTTAATGACAGTTTTTTACCTGCCAAAGGATGTGTATTTCTGTCTATCCTGTCCTGGCTTATACAAAGCTCCGACACACAGCACAGTATTGTGCCCTCCTGAGTCCCCCCCCATACTATGCCCTCCTTATCCCCCTGTACTGTGCCCTCCTGATCTCCTCCATACTGTGCCCTCTTTATCCCCCCATACCATTCCCTCCTGATCCCCCCATACTGTGCCCTCCTGATCCCCTACACTGTGCCCTTCTGATCTCAGTATTGTGCCAACCTGATCCCCCGTAGTGTGCCCTCCTTATCCCCCCCCATACTGTGCCCTCCTGATCCCCCCCCCCGTACTGTGCCCTGCTTTTCCCTCCTTACCGTGCCCTCCTTATCACCCCACACTGTGTCCTCCTGATCCCTTGTACTGTACCCTCCTGATCCCCTATAGTTTGACCTTCTGATCTCATTATTGTGCCAACCTGTTCCCCCGTACTGTGCTCTCCTGATCTCCCCAAACTGTGCCCTCCGGATTCCCATACTGTACCCTCCTGATTTCAGTACTGTGCCCTCCTGATCCACTGTACTGTGCCCTTCTGATCCCCCATACTGTGCCCTCCTGATCCCCCCCGTACTGTTACCTCCAGATCCCCCCATACTGTGCCCTCCTGATCCCCCTTACTGTGCCCTCCTAATCCCCCCCCCCCCCGTACTGTGCCCTCCTGATCCTCCATACTGTGCCCTTCTGATCCCCTGTACTATGTCCTCCTGATCCCAATATTGTGCCCTCCTGATTCCCCTGTACTGTGCCCTGATCCCCCTGTACTGTGCCCTCCTGATCCCAGTATTGTACCCTCCTGACCCCCCTTTACTGTGCCCTCCTGATCCCCCTGTACTGTGCCCTCCTGATCCCCCTGTACTGTGTCCTCCTGACTCCCCCCTGTACTGTGTCCTCCTGACTCCCCCCTGTACTGTGCCCTCCTGACTCCCCCTGTACTGTGCCCTCCTGATCCCCCTGTACTGTGCCCTCTTGACCCCCCTGTACTGTGCCCTCCTGACTCCCCTTGTACTGTGCTGCTCTGATCCCCCTGTACTGTGCCCTCCTGATCCCCCTGTACTGTGTCCTCCTGACTCCCCCCTGTACTGAGCCCTCCTGACTCCCCCCTGTACTGAGCCCTCCTGACTCCCCCCTGTACTGTGCCCTCCTGATCCCCCTGTACTGTGCCCTCCTGACTCCCCCTGTACTGTGCCCTCCTGACTCCCCCCTGTACTGTGCCCTCCTGACTCCCCCCGTACTGTGCCGCCCTGATCCCCCTGTACTGTGCCCTCCGGACTCCCCCCTGTACTGTGCCCTCCTGATCCCCCTGTACTGTGCCCTCCTGACTCCCCCTGTACTGTCCCCTCCTGATCCCTCTGTACTGAGCCCTCCTGATCCCAGTTATGTGCCCTCATGACTCCCCCTGTACTGTGCCCTCCTGACTCCCCCTGTACTGTGCCCTCCTGACTCCCCCTGTACTGTGCCCTCCTGACTCCCCCTGTACTGTGTCCTCCTGACTCCCCCCTGTACTGTGCCCTCCTGACTCCCCCTGTACTGTCCCCTCCTGATCCCCCTGTACTGAGCCCTCCTGATCCCAGTTATGTGCCCTCCTGACTCCCCCTGTACTGTGCCGCCCTGATCCCCCTGTACTGTGCCCTCCTGACTCCCCCTGTACTGTGTCCTCCTGACTCCCCCCTGTACTGAGCCCTCCTGACTCCCCCTGTACTGTCCCCTCCTGATCCCCCTGTACTGAGCCCTCCTGATCCCAGTTATGTGCCCTCCTGACTCCCCCTGTACTGTGCCGCCCTGATCCCCCTGTACTGTGCCCTCCTGACTCCCCCTGTACTGTGTCCTCCTGACTCCCCCCTGTACTGAGCCCTCCTGACTCCCCCTGTACTGTGCCGCCCTGATCCCCCTGTACTGTGCCCTCCTGACTCCCCCTGTACTGTGTCCTCCTGACTCCCCCCTGTACTGTGCCCTCCTGACTCCTCCTGTACTGTGCCCTCCTGACTCCCCTTGTACTGTGCCATCCTGACTCCCCCTGTACTGTGCTGCTCTGATCCCCCTGTACTGTGCCCTCCTGATCCCCCTGTACTGTGCCCTCCTGACTCCCCCTGTACTGTGCTGCTCTGATCCCCCTGTACTGTGCCCTCCTGATCCCCCTGTACTGTGCCCTCCTGACTCCCCCCTGTACTGTGCCCTCCTGATCCCCCTGTACTGTTCCTTCCTGACTCCCCCTGTACTGTGCCCTCCTGACTCCCCCCGTACTGTGCCGCCCTGATCCCCCTGTACTGTGCCCTCCGGACTCCCCCCTGTACTGTGCCCTCCTGACTCCCCCTGTACTGTCCCCTCCTGATCCCTCTGTACTGAGCCCTCCTGATCCCAGTTATGTGCCCTCATGACTCCCCCTGTACTGTGCCCTCCTGACTCCCCCTGTACTGTGCCCTCCTGACTCCCCCTGTACTGTGCCCTCCTGATCCCCCTGTACTGTGTCCTCCTGACTCCCCCCTGTACTGTGCCCTCCTGACTCCCCCTGTACTGTCCCCTCCTGATCCCCCTGTACTGAGCCCTCCTGATCCCAGTTATGTGCCCTCCTGACTCCCCCTGTACTGTGCCGCCCTGATCCCCCTGTACTGTGCCCTCCTGACTCCCCCCTGTACTGTGCCCTCCTGACTCCCCCTGTACTGTGCCGCCCTGATCCCCCTGTACTGTGCCCTCCTGACTCCCCCCGTACTGTGCCCTCCTGACTCCCCCTGTACTGTGCCCTCATGACCCCCCTGTACTGTGCCCTCATGACCCCCCTGTACTGTGCCCTCATGACCCCCCTGTACTCTGCTCTTTGCTTTGATTAGTCTTTGATTTATGCCATGTTTTCTTACTGTTTAAAATCTATTTTATTGAAAACCCCAACAAAGAAATGTTTAATTCTATCAACTATTTATACGTTCATTCTTGAGTATAGGTGTGTAAATTGGGGCGGGCTGGTAGGGGCCCCAGTGTATTACTTTGCCCAGGGGCCCATGATGCTATTAAGACGGCCCTGTACACATGAGTAAAGACATAAAAAGGAACAAAATGGCGGCAAACAGGATGGCATCAGTGGACCAGGCCAGGGATTTTCTGAATTTTCAGCCCTTGCAGTTTCATGTTTACCGCCCAGTTCATTCTGTAATTAGCGGAAGGTTCGCCGGTTCCCCGGCGTCAGCGGTGATAAATCTGGTATGATGCGCCGGCTTCGCTCTAGCGGACGGGATGGAGAATCCAGTTTATTGTTTCCAGTGAGCGGCCGCGTGACGAGCAGCTCATAGCATTGAGATATAAGTTGTGTTGGGTGATGTACAATAACGTCCACTCCGCTCTTTCTTCAATAGCCCTTCCAATTTGGCAGCGCCATCGCGTCGCCGCGTGTACGTCACGCTCCGGTTCACCGCGAGACGAGGAATGTCTGCAGAGGGGAAGAGGTTACCGAGAATAACAATCTTTTATAGTCCGCGCTCTGCGAGAGCAAATTGCGCTTTCACACGCCATGATGGATGTGAGTTACGGCGCGCTCTTTCACTTGTAAAAATAAATGTCCTTGCCAATTTCAGTTTATTTATTATTTTCCCCAGAAAAAAAAAAAAAATATATATATCTCTGGGACCGTCCGCGGCGACGTATAGCGGTTCTACATTTTTTTTGGCCCAATCGTAATATTTCTTCGGTGATTGTATTGAAATGAAAAATGCGCACGGTATTAGGCGGGCGGACCGAAAAATAAAATTAGAAAAAAAAAAACCAATGAGAAAGTTATAACGAAGTGACAGATTGTGATACGAAATTGCGATACAACAGATAAGTGCGCCTTTCGCTCTTTCCCCCGGAGACTTGCGACAATGCAGACAGATATTGTTTTCTGGCGCTGCGACTGTCATCTATATCAATATTCAAGCCGCCCTGATTGCATTTGCTGTCTGGCAATATGTGTACACATCAGGGCAGAGAAATGGGATTCCCATAATAATAGACGTCTCTGGCATTAACGCAGATTCATCTTCCCGCCGCGGCGTTATCACTTTCGTCATTCCATAATCATAACTGGTGCCTCTCTCTATTGGAGCATCTGGGCAGATTTATCTCCTCCATCAGCCGACCGAGACTCACAAAATCGATTTAATCAGCTCATTGGGACGCACAAAGTTTTCACCAATCTTCTCTTGGTTGGAGTGTGTGGGGTTGTTAGGGAAGTACATTTGCATTGTGATATCATTATATTGTTACATAGTTATATTGTTACATAGTTATACAGTTATATTGTTACATAATTATATTGTTACAGTTATACAGTTATATTGTTACATAGTTATACAGTTATATTGTTACATAGTTATATAGTTATATTGTTACATAGTTATACAGTTATATTGTTACATAGATATATAGTTATATTGTTACATAGTTATATTGTTACATAGTTATACAGTTACATAGTTATATTGTTACAGTTATACAGTTATATTGTTACATAGATATATAGTTATATTGTTACATAGTTATATTGTTACATAGTTATACAGTTACATAGTTATATTGTTACAGTTATACAGTTATATTGTTACATAGATATATAGTTATATTGTTACATAGTTATATTGTTACATAGTTATACAGTTACATAGTTACATAGTTATATTGTTACATAGATATATAGTTATATTGTTACATAGATATATAGTTATATTGTTACATAGTTATATTGTTACAGTTATACAGTTATATTGTTACATAGATATATAGTTATATTGTTACATAGTTATATTGTTACAGTTATACAGTTATATTGTTACATAGATATATAGTTATATTGTTACATAGTTATATTGTTACATAGTTATACAGTTACATAGTTACATAGTTATACAGTTACATAGTTACATAGTTATATTGTTACATAGATATATAGTTATATTGTTACATAGTTATATTGTTACAGTTATACAGTTATATTGTTACATAGATATATAGTTATATTGTTACATAGTTATATTGTTACAGTTACATAGTTATATTGTTACATAGATATATAGTTATATTGTTACATAGTTATATTGTTACAGTTATACAGTTATATTGTTACATAGTTATATTGTTACATAGATATATAGTTACATAGTTATATAGTTATATTGTTACATAGTTATATTGTTACATAGGTTTACAATTATATTGTTACAGTTATATAGTTGTATTTTTATATTGTTACATAGTTGTATTGTTAGATGGTTATATTGCTATATTGTTTCATCTCCTAGATTGTAAGCTCCCAGGATCAGGGCCCTCCTATCCCTCTTGTATTGAACTGTATTGTTGCTGTATTGTCTCCCGTTATATTGTAAAGTGCCGAGCAAACTGTTGGTGCCATAAATCCTGTATAATAATAATAATAATAATAATAATAAAAAAATAATAGCTTTACAAATATATTGTTACATAGTTATATAGTTATATTGTTACATACAGTGAAGGAAATGTGTATTTGCTCCCCCCTGATGCTGAATGTTCGCCCCTCGCACAGAAATGATCGGTCTAACAATGGAATGTTCGCCCCTCACACAGAAATGATCGGTCTAACAATGGAATGTTCGCCCCTCACACAGAAATGATCGGTCTAACAATGGAACGTTCGCCCCTCACACAGAAATGATCGGTCTAACAATGGAATGTTCGGTGTGACACTGAGAGACAGAATACAACAACAAATTCAGCAGAAATGCGTCTAACAAATGATGACGGATCTGCATGTTCATGAGGGAAAGAAGGATTTGATCCCCTATCATTCAGCAGGATTTCTGGCTCCCAGGTGTCTTTCATACAGGTAACAAGCTGAGATTAGAAGCAGTCTCTTAAAGGGAGTGCTGCTAATCTCATTGTGTTACCTGTATAAAAGACACCTGTCCACAGGAGCCATCAAACCATCAGATTCCAAACTCTCCACCATGGCAAAGACCAAAGAGCTGTCCAAGGATGTCAGGGACAAGATGGTAGACCTACACAAGGCTGGACTGGGCTACCAAACTATGGCCAAGCAGCTTGGTGAGAAGGTGACAACAGTTGGTGCAATCATTCACAAATGGAAGAAACACAAAACAAGTGTCAGTCTCCCTAGGTCTGGTGCACCATGCAAGATCTCACCTCGTGGAGTGTCAATGATCATGAGAACAGTGAGGAATCATCCCAGAACTACACGTGAGGATCTTGTCAATGATCTCCAGGCAGCTGGGACCACAGTCACCAAGAAAACAATTGGTAACACACTACGCCGACAAGGACTGAAATCCTGCAGTGCCCGCACGGTCCCTCTGCTGAAGAAAGCACATGTCCAGGCCCGTCTGAAGTCTGCCACTGAACATCTGAATGATGCCGAGGAGGACTGGTGGGAAGTGTTGTGGTCAGAGGAGACCAAAATCCAGCTCTTTGGCCTCAACTCAACTCGCCGTGTTTGGAGGAGGAGGAATGCTGCCTATGACCCCAAGAACACCATCACAACTGTGAAACATGGTGGTGGAAACATTCTGCTTTGGGGGTTTCTGCTAAGGAGACAGGACAACTGCACCGCATCAAAGGGACGATGGACGGGGCAATGTACCATCAAATCTTGGGTGAGAACCTTCTTCCCTCAGCCAGGGCATTGAAAATGGGTCATGGATGGGTGTTCCAGCATGAGAGTGACCCAAAACACATGGCCAAGGCAACAAAGGAGCGACTCAAGAAGAAGCACATTAAGGTCCTGGAGTGTTAGAAGGAGAAGAAGCGCCTCTAAGTGCAGCATAACACTTTATTCAGGTTAAAAGGTAGGAACACTCACATAGATGAGGTAAATAATGGCATGAAAATCGTGGTACGGTTTGAACATCGATCAGGTGGGTAAACAGGGTGAAGAGCTGTCATCAGTATGGAGTAGTCAGCGTGCCGCTGGAGCAGCCTGGGCTTGGAAAAGAAACGCACGTCTGCCTTTCCTGGCCAGCGCATGCTCCGAAACGCATCGCAGTGCATTGTGGGTATCTGACGTCATCACGGCCACGCCGCCGCTGCGTTCCAGCGTGCTTTCCACCCGGCTCAGAAGGAGGACGTGCACGCCGGCCGGCTCCACAGCTATTCCCCTCCAGGCACCACGCTGCTCCAGCGGCACACTGACTACTCCATACTGATGACAGCTCTTCACCCTGTATACCCACCTGATCGATGATCACACCGTACCGCGGTTTTCATGCCATCATTTACCTCATCTATGTGAGAGTTCCTACTTTTTAACCTGAATAAAGTGTTATGCTGCACTTAGAGGCGCTTCTTCTCCTTCTATCATCCTACAGAATCTGCTACAGTACTTTTTGAAGCTTTGCACTTGGTGCCATATGGACCCACTCAGGTCTGTCCACAACACCACTAACACCCCACACCAGGATATCCCGGGACTTGATTACCCCCCCCCCCCCTTCCTTTCTTTTAAGGTCCTGGAGTGGCCTAGACAGTCTCCAGACCTTCATCCGATTGAAAATCTGTGGAGGGAGCTGAAAGTTCGAGTTGCCAAACGTCAGCCACCAAACCTTAATGACTTGGAGAGGATCTGCCAAGAGGAGTGGGCCAAAATCCCTCCTGAGATGTGTGCGAACCTGGGGGCCAACTCCAGGAAACGTCTGACCTCTGTGATTGCCAACAAGGGATTGGCCACCAAGTACTAAGTCATGTTTTGTGAAGGGGATCAAATCCTTCTTTCCCTCATGAACATGCAGATCAGTCATCATTTGTTAGACGCATTTCTGCTGAATTTGTTGTTGTATTCTGTCTCTCAGTGTTACACCAAACATTCGATTTTTAGACCGATCATTTCTTTGTGAGGGGCGAACATTCAAAATCATAAGGGGAGCAAATATGCCTTTCCTTCACTGTATACAGAGCATCCAAAAACTATTCCCAACGCTTCACTTTTCCCACATTTTGTTATGTTGCAGCCTTATTCCAAAATGGATTCAATTTGTTTTTTTCCTCAACATTCTACAAACAATCCCCCATAATGACAATGTGAAAGAAGTTCGTTTTGAAATCTTTGCAATTTATTAAAATTAAAAAACACCCCCCCATGTACATAAGTATCCCAGCCTTTGCCATGACACTCAGAATTGAGCTCTGGTGCATCCTGTTCCCACCGATCATCCTTGAGATGTTTCCACAACATGATTGGAGTCCACCTGTGGGGAATTCAGTTGATTGGCCATGATTAGGAAAGGCATGAACCTGTCTATAGAAGGTCCCACAGGTAACAGTGCATGTCAGAACACAAACAAAGCCATGAAGTTCCAGGAATTGTCCGTAGACCTCCGAGACATGATTGTATGAAGGCACAGATCGGGGGAAGGGTACAGAAACATTTCTGCAGCATTGAAGGTCCCAATGAGTACAGTGGCCTCCATCATCTGTAAATGGAAGAAGTTTGGAAACATCAGGAATCTTCCTAGAGCGGGCCGCTTGGCCAAAATGAGCGATCGAGGGAGAAGGGTCTTAGCCAGGGAGGTAAACAAGCACCCGATGGTCACTCTGAAAGAGTTCCAGCATTTCTCTGGAGAGAGGAGAACCTTCCAGAAGAAAAACCATCTCTGCAGCACTCCATCAATCAGGTCTGTATGGTAGAGTGGCCAGACGGAAGCCACTCGTCATTAAAAGACAAAAAAAGACAAAATGGACAAAAAGAGGGCAAAAAAACGGACTACACTGGGGCTCTTGTTTGGACAGGTTTTGCCCTCTTTTTGTCCATTGCTGGAACTTCTGCTCTTTTACCATCTGAATATGACTAAGCTTGGGTTTCATCATCGAATTTTGATGATTGGCTACTGTAGCCTTGCCCAATTGGAACGGACATTGGTTTGGCCTTCTGCTGTTTATCTGACCAGAGGTACTCTTGAACTAATGGTTCCCTAATAGGGCCAGAGGTACTCTTGGACTAATGGTTCCCTAATAGGACTAGAGGTACTCTTGGACTAATGGTTCCCTAATAGGACCAAAGGTACTTCTGGACTGATATTACCCCCCCCCCCCCCCCCCCGATGTCTGTTGAATAATTTTTTCTGTACTATTGTACAGAGCATCATCATCGGCACTGTTATTTTGTTTTCCTAAATTCCCTGAGGAAGTGGGTCTTATCCCATGAAACGCGTCGGATTTCTGGATCAATAATTCAACTTTATGGAAATACATTTACCTATTGACTAGCAGACCGCACACATGGTGTACAAAATGGGAACACTATAGTGGAAAGTGAGCAGAGACCAGAGACAGGACTAAACAGCAGAGGATCAGTAGAGCTGGGGGACTGTAGCAGGAGAAATTAGCAATGTCACATGGGGTGCACTGTGTGGGAGCAATATAGAAGGAGGTGAGCAGGGACAAGAGAGAGAAAGATCAGCAAACCAGAGCATCAGCAGACCTGGGAGATTACTACTGAGTGAGGCATCAGCAGAGCTGAGGGTGCTACTAAGCAGGGAATCTGTGGAACAAGGGAACAAATGAGCTGGGGATCTGCTGACTGGGGGTACTACTGTACTGGGGTTCTACTGAGTGGGGGATCAGCAGAGCTGGGGTTTACAACTTAGTGAGGGATCAGCAGAGCTGAGGGCTACAATGGAGCTGGGGATCAGCAGAGCTGGAGGTTACAACTGAGTAGGGGATCAGCAGAGCTAGGACTTATTACTGAGTGGGGCATCAGCAAAGTTGAGTGTTCTACTAAGCAGGGGATCTGCTGAACTAGGGTACCAATGAGCTGGGGATCTGCTGACTGGGGGTACTACTGTGCTCGGGTTCTACTGAGTGGAGAATCAGCAGAGCTTGAGATACTACTGAATGAGGCATCAGCAGAGCTGAGGGTGCTATTAAGCAGCGGATCTGCTGAATAAGGGTACCAATGAGCTGGGGATCTGCTGATTGGGGGTATTACTGTAGTGGGGTTCTACTGAGTGGGGGATCAGCAGAGCTAGGGGTACTACTGAGTGAGTCATCAGCAGAGCTGTGGGTTCTGCTAAGCAGTGGATCTTCTGAATGAGAGTACCAAAGAGCTGGGCATCTGCTGACTGGGGGTACTACTGAGCTGGGGTTCTACTGAGTGGGGAATTAGCAGAGTTGGGGGTTACAACTGAGCTGGGGATCAGCAGAGCTGAGAATTACAGCTGAGTGGGGGATCAGCAGAGCTGAAGGTTACAACTGAGCAAGGGGTCAGCAGAGCTAGGACTTACTTCTGAGTGGGACATCTGCAGAGCTGAGGGTGCTACTAAGCAGTAGATCTGCTGAACGAGGATTATAATTAGCTGGGGATCTGCTGACTGGGGGCACTACTGAACTGGGGTTACAACTGAGATGGGGATCAGCATAGCGAGGACTTATTACTGAGTGGGGCATCAGCAAAGTTGAGTGTGCTATTAAGCAGTGGATCTGCTGAATGAGGGTACCAATGAGCTGGGAATCTGCTGATTGGGGGTACTACTACACTGGGGTTCTACTGAGTGGGGGATCAGCAGAGCTAGGGGTACTACTGAGTGAGGCATCAGCAAAGCTGAGGGTGCTGCTAAGCAGTGGATCTGCTGAAGGAGGGTACCAATGAGCTGGGGATCTGCTGACTGTGGGTACTACTGAGCTGGGGTTTTACTGAGTGGGGGATTAGCAGAGCTGGGGGTTACAACTGAGCGGGGGATAAGCAGAGTTGGGGGTTGCAACTGAGCTGGGGATCAGCAGAGCTGAGAGTTACAGCTGAGTGGGGGATCAGCAGAGCTGAAGGTTACAACTGAGAAAGGGGTCAGCAGAGCTAGGACTTACTTCTGAGTGGGACATCTGCAGAGCTGAGGGTGCTACTAAGCAGTAGATCTGCTGAACGAGGATTATAATTAGCTGGGGATCTGCTGACTGGGGGCACTACTGAACTGGGGTTACAACTGAGATGGGGATCAGCAAAGCTAGAACTTACTACTGAGTGGGGCATCAGCAGAGGGTGCTACTAGGCAGGAGATCTGCTGAAAGAGGGTACCAATGAGCTGAGGATCTGCTGACTGGGGGTACTACTGAGCTGGGGTTCTACTGAGTGGGGTATCAGCAGAGCTGGGGGTACTACTGAGGTAGGCATCAGCAAATGTGAGGGTGCTACTAAACAGTGGATCTGCTGAATGAGGTAAAAAATGAGCAGGGGATCTACTGAGTAGGGGATCAGCAGAGCTAGGGGTACTACTAAGTGGGGATCAGCAGAGCTGGGGGTTACAACTCAGTGGAGAATCAGCAGAGCTGAGGGTGCTGCTAAACAGGGGATCTGCTGAACGAGAGTACCAATGAGCTGGGGATCTGCTGACTGGGAGTACTACTGTGCTGGGGTTCTACTGAGTGGGGGACTAGCAGAGCTGGGGGTTACAACAGAGCAGGGAATCAGCAGAGCTGGGGATTACAACTGAGCAGAGGATCAGCAGAGTTGGGGGTTACAACTGAGCAGAGGATCAGCAGAGCTGGGGGTTACAAATGAATAGGGGATCAGCAGAGCTTGAGGTTACAACTGAGCGGGGGATCAGCAGAGCTGGGGGGTTACTACTGAGCGAGGGATCAGCAGAGCTGGAGGTTACAATTGAGTGGGGAATCAGCAGAGCTGGAGGTTAAATCTGAGCAGGGGATCGGCAGAGCTGGGGGTTACAACTGAGCAGGGGATCGGCAGAGCTGGGGGTTACAACTGAGCGGGGGATCAGCAGAGCTGGGGGTTACAATTGAGCGGGGGATCAGCAGATCTGGGGGTTACAACTGAGCAGGGAATCAGCAGATCTGGGGGTTACTGCTGAGCAAGGAATCAGCAGAGCTGAAGGTTACAACTGAGCGGGGAATCAGCAGAGCTGGGGGTTCTCATGAGCAGGAAATCAGCAGAGCTGGGGGTTACAACTGAGTGGCGGATCAAAAGAGCTGGGGGTTACTACTGAGTGACGGATCAGAAGAGCTGGGGGTTATTACTGAGCGGGGAATCAGCAGATCTGGGGGGTTCTACTGAACCTGGGATCTGCTGAACAAAGCTGCTAATGATCTGGGGATCTGCTGAATGGGGTTACGAATGAGTTGGGGGAAGCTCAGCACGAATGGTACATTTGCCAAACTCCATTAAAGCTTCAAAAAAGCATTGCCAGAGAGTCGAAAACACATTATATAAAATCCTGTTCATGCAGTAGGCGGTAACAGTGGGTGGTAAGCAGTAGTTGGTAGGCGGTGGGCGGTAGGTGGTAGGTAGTAGGCGGTGGGCGATAGGCAGTAGGCGGTGGGTGGTAGGCAGTAGATGGTAGGTGGTAGGCGATTAGGCGGTGGGTGGTAGGCAGTAGATGGTTGGCAGTAGATGGTTGGCAGTAGGCGGTGGGTGGTAGGCAGTAGGCGGTGGGCAGTAGGCGGTTGGCAATAGGCGGTAGGCAGTAGATGGTAGGCGGTAGGCAGTGGGCAGTAGGCGGTAGGTTGTAGGCAGTAGATGGTAGGCTTTAGGTGGTAGGTGGTAGGTGATAGGTGGTAGGCAATAGGTGGTAGGCGGTGGGCAGTAGGCGGTAGGCGGTTGTCAATAGGAGGTAGGTGGTAGGCAGTGGGTGGTAGGCGGTAGGCAGTAGGCGGTAGGTGGTAGGTGGTAGGCAGTAGGCGGTTTTCAATAGGCGGTAGGGGGTAGGCAGTAGGCGGTTGGCAATGGGTTGTAGGCGGTAGGTGGTGGGTGGTAGGCTGTGGGCAGTAGGGGGTAGGCGGTTGGCAATAGGCGGTGGGTGGTAGGCAGTGGGTGGTAGGCGGTAGGCAGTAGGCGGTGGGTGGTAGGCAGTTGGCAATAGGTGGTAGGCAGTAGGGGGTTGGCAATGGGTTGTAGGCGGTGGGCGGTTGGCAATAGGTGGTAGGCGGTGGGCGGTAGGCAGTAGGCGGTAGGCAGTAGGCGGTGGGTGGTAGGCGGTAGACGGTGGGTGGTAGGTGGTAGGGGGTAGGCAGTAGGCGGTGGGTGGTAGGCAGTAGACGGTGGGTGGTAGGTGGTAGGGGGTAGGCAGTAGGCGGTGGGTGGTAGGCAGTAGACGGTGGGTGGTAGGTGGTAGGGGGTAGGCAGTAGGCGGTGGGTGGTAGGCAGTAGACGGTGGGTGGTAGGTGGTAGGCAGTAGGCAGTAGGCGGTGGGTGGTAGGCAGTAGACGGTGGGTGGTAGGGGGTAGGCAGTAGGCGGTGGGTGGTAGGCAGTAGACGGTGGGTGGTAGGGGGTAGGCAGTAGGCGGTGGGTGGTAGACGGTGGGTGGTAGGTGGTAGGGGGTAGGCAGTAGGCGGTGGGTGGTAGGCAGTAGACGGTGGGTGGTAGACGGTGGGTGGTAGGTGGTAGGGGGTAGGCAGTAGACGGTGGGTGGTAGGCAGTAGACGGTGGGTGGTAGGTGGTAGGCAGTAGGCAGTAGGTGCTTTAACACGTGTTACGGTCGAGGCAAGTGTAAACGAGCCCTAAGAGGCCTGCCGCAAGGTTCCGCCAAGGAATCCTCCACCAACCGGCCGCCGGCTCTGCGGCGGAACCAATCTCGTCCTGGATTCTACAAGACACGGTCCAGATACGGCTGAGCTCTTCACCGAGGATTTGCGAAGGCTGAGATATTTGGAATCGATCCCCGTGACGCTCTTTTGATGGGCTCTCTATATAATATCGGTCCCGCGCGCTCACGGTAATGACCTCGACGAAATCCGTCTTTTTTTCTTTTTCTATTTTCACGCGTTCGCCATCCGCCCGGGCTTGCGAAGTTCACCTTCCAACCAAAGCGATCGGTGCCAAAAGGTCCGCGCATTAGACTCGATACAGTCACACTTCAATGAGGACGGAATAAAGAGGCAACGGGAGGAAAAAAAAAAGAAGAAAAGTTTCTGTATACACAATAAATGAAGCTTGAAAAAAGGGAACATTTCATCTCTAATCTATTTACTTCTGAATATTTAACACGCCGTCCCCGGCACCCGGCGCCAGATTTAACTGGAAAATTGCTCGCTAATCTGTTTGCTTATTTGGAATAATTGGGTGAGCTGCCAGCCAAAAGGATTTCCTCCCCTGTTTAAAATCTCAGTTAGTAGTCCAATTTCGGCTCGGCGGCATAATTACACTGACAGAGCCGTAGCCACGGGGCCCGCGAGTGAGGCTGCGTTCTAAACCGTAAATTATGGAGGATTAGCATTTATGAATTTTCAATGAGGCTTGTGATGGCGGCGCTGCAAAAAAAAAAAAAAAAAATCTGCTTACTGCTGACATACGCCGGCGTTCACCCGCCAGCCATTAACCCGTCGCTGCCAAGGAAGTCGTTCCCGGCAACAAGTGAGAGACGCGGTTCAACGGCTCCGGTGAGCGTCCAAAATGCTCGCGTGCCGGCTCCCCCCGCATGTGCGATGGGAAGGTGCTTCCTGGAAGCTGCCATTTTTTTTTCCAGAGCAGCGCCATTCATTTGAATCCCTCCGTTCCAAAAAATGCGTTCAAAAGAAGCTCCTGTGCCAAATTTTGGACGCGAGCCGATCGCCTTTCGCATTGCGCATTCGTTTTGTCACGTGGAAGATGCACAGCAAAACACGTGGCTGCTACCCGTGTTTGGGGGGGGCCATTAAGATATCACGGCGCCGCAAGCATTTTAGCGCATTTTTTTGCGCGTTTGCAGAAAGGCGACAGAAACACTCCTTTCTATCCGCGGTTTTGCGATACTCAAGTCGCTGCCGACGAAGCCGTTCCCGGCAACAAGTGAGAGATGCGGTTCAACGGCTCCAGTGAGCGTCCAAAATGCTCGTATGCCGGCTCCCCCCGCATGTGCGATGGGAAGGTGCTTCCTGGAAGCTGCCATTTTTTTTTCCAGAGCAGCGCCATTCATTTGAATCTCTCCGTTCCAAAAAATGCGCTCAAAAGAAGCTCCTGTGCCAAATTTTGGACGCGAGCCAATCGCCTTTCGCATTGCGCATTCGTTTTGTCACGTGGGAGATGCACAGCAAAACACGTGGTTGCTACCCGTGTTTGGGGGGCCATTAGGATATCACGGCACCGCAAGCATTTTAGCGCATTTTTTTGCGCGTTTGCAGAAAGGCGACAGAAACACTCCTTTCTATCCGCGGTTTTGCGATACTCAAGTCGCTGCCGAGGAAGCCGTTCCCGGCAACAAGTGAGAGACGCGGTTCAACGGCTCCGGTGAGCGTCCAAAATGCTCGTATGCCGGCTCCCCCCGCATGTGCGATGGGAAGGTGCTTCCTGGAAGCTGCCATTTTTTTTTCCAGAGCAGCGCCATTCATTTGAATCTCTCCGTTCCAAAAAATGCGCTCAAAAGAAGCTCCTGTGCCAAATTTTGGACGCGAGCCAATCGCCTTTCGCATTGCGCATTCGTTTTGTCACGTGGGAGATGCACAGCAAAACACGTGGTTGCTACCCGTGTTTGGGGGGCCATTAGGATATCACGGCACCGCAAGCATTTTAGCGCATTTTTTTGCGCGTTTGCAGAAAGGCGACAGAAACACTCCTTTCTATCCGCGGTTTTGCGATACTCAAGTCGCTGCCGACGAAGCCGATCCCGGCAACAAGTGAGAGACGCGGTTCAACGGCTCCGGTGAGCGTCCAAAATGCTCGCATGCCGGCTCCCCCCGCATGTGCGATGGGAAGGTGCTTCCTGGAAGCTGCCATTTTTTTTTCCAGAGCAGCGCCATTCATTTGAATCTCTCCGTTCCAAAAAATGCGCTCAAAAGAAGCTCCTGTGCCAAATTTTGGACGCGAGCCGATCGCCTTTCGCATTGCGCATTCGTTTTGTCACGTGGGAGATGCACAGCAAAACACGTGGCTGCTACCCGTGTTTGGGGGGCCATTAGGATATCACGGCACCGCAAGCATTTTAGCGCATTTTTTTGCGCGTTTGCAGAAAGGCGACAGAAACACTCCTTTCTATCCGCGGTTTTGCGATACTCAAGTCGCTGCCGAGGAAGCCGATCCCGGCAACAAGTGAGAGACGCGGTTCAACGGCTCCGGTGAGCGTCCAAAATGCTCGCATGCCAGCTCCCCCCGCATGTGCGATGGGAAGGTGCTTCCTGGAAGCTGCCATTTTTTTTTCCAGAGCAACGCCATTCATTTGAATCCCTCTGTTCCAAAAAATGCGCTCAAAAGAAGCACCTGTGCCAAATTTTGGACGCGAGCCAATCGCCTTTCGCATTGCGCATTCGTTTTGTCACGTGGGAGATGCACAGCAAAACACGTGGCTGCTACCCGTGTTTGGGGTACCATTAGGATATAACGGCGCCGCAAGCATTTTAGCGCATTTTTTTTTTGCGCGTTTGCAAAATGCTACATAAACGCTCCTTTTTGCTCGAGTCGGAGCCGCACCGATATGACCGCTGTAATTGAGGACTATAGGGTGCGATCAGGGCCGGACTGACAACTCATGGGGCCCTCGGGCAATAGGGGATCATGGGGCCCCTGTGTCCTTGCCCAAACTCAAAGCACACCAAAAAAAGCGTATAAAAACGTACCAGGGGCATTTCATGGGGCCCCCTACTGACC
Organism: Staurois parvus; assembly: GCF_062004578.1. NCBI lineage: Eukaryota > Metazoa > Chordata > Amphibia > Anura > Ranidae > Staurois > Staurois parvus. The sequence continues at coordinate 46,709 of NW_028319674.1, read as the reverse complement.
CCGGGCCCTCGAGCAGTGCCTGAGTGCTCGAATGGTCAGTCCGCCCCTGGGTGCGATTTGCAAATTGCATGCCAAGTCGCAGCCACTGTGACCAGGGAATAAGGATCCATTCACACTGTGCTGAACTTTTCGCGTGTTTTTTTTCCAGAGCAGCGCCATTCATTTGAATCCCTCCGCTCTTAAAATGCGCTCAAAGAAGCTCCTGTGCCAAGTTTTGGACGCGAGCCAAGCGCCTTTTGCGTTGCGCATTTTTGCGTTTTCATTTTGTCACGTGGAAGATGCATAACAAAACATGTGGCTGCTACCCGTATTGGGGGGCCATTAGGAAATCACGGCACCGCGAGCATTTTAGCGATTTCAAAGTCGGGTGACATGCCGCAAATCGCATGCCAAGCCGCACCCACTGTGACCGGGGAATAAGGCCCCATGAATAGAGCAGCGCCATTCATTTGAATCCAAAAATTGCGCTCAAAGAAGCCAAGCGCCTTATGCGTTGCGCTTTTTTGCACGTTCTTTTGTCACGTGGGAGATGCACAGCAAAACATGTGGCTGCTACCCGTGTTTGGGGGGCCATTAGGAAATCATGGCGCCGTAAGCATTTTAGCGCATTTTTTTGCGTGTTTGCAGAAAGGCGACAGAAACGCTCCTCTCTACCCGCGGTTTTGCGATGCTCAAGTTGCTGCCGAGGAAAACGTTCCCGGCAACAAGTGAGAGACGCGGTTCGACGGCTCCGGTGAGCGTCCAAAATGCTCGTATGCCCCCCCCCCCCCGCATGTGCGATGGGAAGGTGCTTCCTGGAAGCTGCCATTTTTTTTTTCAGAGCAGCGCCATTCATTTGAATCCCTCCGTTCCAAAAAATGCGCTCAAAAGAAGCTCCTGTGCCAAATTTTGTGACGCAAGCCAATCGCCTTTTGCGTTGCGCATTTTTGAACGTTTTGTTTTGTCACGTGGGAGATGCACAGCAAAACGTGTGGCTGCTACCCGTGTTTGGGGTGGCATTAGGAAATCACGGCACCGCGAGCATTTTAGTCTTTTTTTTTCTTTTTTTTGGCCGTTTGCAAAATGCTACATAAACGCTCCTTTCCGCTCAAGTCGGAAGCGCGCCGATATGACCGCTGTAATTGCAGACTATTGGGTGCGTTTTGCAAATTGCGTGCCAAGCCGCAGCCGGTGTGACCGGGGACTAAGGCTCCATTCACACTGCATTGCGCTTTTTTTTTTTTTTTTTTTACAGCAGCGTCAATTATTTGAATCCCTCCGCTCCAAAAATGCGCTCAAAGAAGCTCCTGTACCAAATTTCGGACGCAAGCCAATCGCCTTTTGCATTGCGCTCTTTTTTGTGTCTTTTGTCATGTGGAAGATGCACAGCAAAACGTGGTTGCTACCCGTGTTTGGGGTGGCATTAGAAAATCACGGCACCGCAAGCATTTTAGCGCATTTTTTATTTTGCGCGTTTGCATAATGTTACATAAACGCTCCTTTCCGCTCAAGTCGGAACCGCGCCGATATGACCGCTGTAATTGCAGACTATAGGTTGAGATTTGCAAATTGCGTGCCAAGCCGCAGCCGGTGTGACCGGGGACTAAGGCTCCATTCACACTGTGTTGCGCTTTTTGCGTTTTTTTTCTTGTTATTTTAGAGCAGCGCCATTCATTTGAATCCCTCCGCTCCGTCAATGCGCTCAAACAAGCTCCTGTACCAAATTTTGGACGCAATCCAAGCTCCTTTTGCGTTGCGCCTTTTTTGTGCGTTCGTTTTGTCACGTGAAAGATGCACAGCAAGACACGTGGCTGCTACCTGTGATTGGGAATTCACAGCACAGCGAGCATTTAAGCGCGTTTTTTGCATGTTTTCACGAAGGTGACAGAAACGCTCTTTTCTACCCGCATTTTTGCGATGCTCAAGTGCGAATGGGGCCCAAGTGCGCCCAACAGGCCATGTTTTCAGGATCTCATTACCTTGCACAGTTGCTTTAACCCTTTCCCTGCCACTGGCGTATGTTATACTCCAGCAGCAGCAGGGCTGCGTTCACACCTGACCGTTTCTTGAACACGCCCACAGTTGCGCGTTTTTGTGCGAGTTTTCACACTGCATTCATAGGGCAGCCCATTCATCTCAGCTGGCTGCCCTATGCAGGACAAACGCACCAAAGTCGCTTGCGTAGGGTTTTCTGAGCGTTGAGCTTTGTGTGTTTTTTTTAACGGACGCATTTTTCGAATATTTTTTTGCACGTCTGGTGCGCTGTGTTTGGGGCCCCGTTAACAGAGAACGGCACCCCAAGTGCGATGCGTGTTTTTCAGGACTTGCAAAAATTTGCAATTTCGGTGTAAGTTTCTGAGCATTGAGGTTTGCGCTTTTTTGGGGGGGAGGGGCATTTTGGAGCATACGTTTCGTAAGCGCACGCAAAAGCATGCAACTTTGAGCGCGCTCACAAAAACACTTAAGTGCCAAACATTCCTCGCAACTTTCTGAGATGGGAATGAGGGGCAAAAGTATGTCGGCATAGGACACGCCCCCTGTCACGCCCCTCATAAAGGAGAATTACATTTTTTTAAAATGTTGAACCCACAAGTGAGCGCTGCCATTCCTTTATATTGACTTTGCAAATGGAGAAATGCAGAGATTTAGACTTGGATGGAAGATTCTGCGCCGGGAAACACTTTTGAAAGATAAAAATGTGCGTTTTATATACAACTATAGAGATCAACCAAAATGAGGGATGAATGAGGAGGAATGAGGGACGAATGAGAAGGAATGAGGCGGAATGAGGGACAAATGAGCAGGAATGAGGCGGAATGAGGGACAAATGAGGAGGAATGAGGGACAAATGAGCAGGAATGAGGGACAAATGAGGAGGAATGAGGGACAAATGAGCAGGAATGAGGGACAAATGAGCAGGAATGAGGAGGAATGAGGGACAAATGAGGAGGAATGAGGAACAAATGAGCAGGGATGAGGAGGAATGAGGGACAAATGAGCAAGAATGAGGAGGAATGAGGGACAAATGAGGAGGAATGCGGAGGAATGAGGGACAAATGAGCAGGAATGCGGAGGAATGAGGGACAAATGAGCAGGAATGAGGGACAAATGAGCAGGAATGAGGGACAAATGAGCAGGAATGAGGAGGAATGAGGGACAAATGAGCAGGAATGAGGGACAAATGAGGAGGAATGAGGGACAAATGAGCAGGAATGAGAAGGAATGAGGGACAAATGAGGAGGAATGAGGGACAAATGAGCAGGAATGAGAAGGAATGAGGGACAAATGAGGAGGAATGAGGGACAAATGAGGAGGAATGAGGGACAAATGAGCAGGAATGAGGGACAAATGAGCAGAAATGAGCAGGAATGAGGAGGAATGAGGGACAAATGAGGAAGAATGAGGGACAAATGAGCAGGAATGAGGAGGAATGAGCAGGAATGAGGGACAAATGAGCAGAAATGAGCAGGAATGAGGGACAAATGAGCAGGAATGAGGGATAAATGAGCAGGAATGAGGAGGAAAGAGGGACAAATGAGCAGGTATGAGGAGGAATGAGGGACAAATGAACAGGAATGACGAGAAATGAGGGACAAATGAGCAGGAATGAGGGACAAATGAGCAGAAATGAGGAGGAAAGCGGGACAAATGAGGAGGAATGAGGGACAAATGAGCAGGAATGAGGAAGAATGAGGGACAAATGAGCAGGATTGAGGAGGAATGAGGGACAAATGAGCAGGAATGAGGAGGAATGAGGGACAAATGAGCAGGAATGAGGAAGAATGCGGAGGAATGAGGGACAAATGAGCAGGAATGAGGAGGAATGCGGAGGAATGCGGGACAAATGAGCAGGAATGAGGAGGAATGCGGAGGAATGAGGGACAAATGAGCAGAAATGAGGAGGAAAGAGGGACAAATGAGGAGGAATGAGAGACAAATGAGCAGGAATGAGGAGGAATGAGGGACAAATGAGCAAGAATGAGGAGGAATGAGGGACAAATGAGCAGGAATGAGGAAGAATGAAGGACAATGAGGAGGAATGAGGAGGAATGAGGGACAGGGGACTTCGAAATCAAGGACAGTTGGGAGCTATGGTGAATGCAGCCTCATGATGCCAAGCCAGCAATTAAATGGAAGCCATAGAAGGTCCTGGGCCTGGAGGTGGGACAGCGGAGCCCAGGAATCATGGCAAGGGGCGGGGGTGGGGCGCAGCACTGGGGGTGCATGAAACGAATCCAGCAGCTGTACAGCAGCAGCATTGCTTCTATGAACCCCCTGTAGTGCACCCCTCCACCTCCCCCACTCAATCCCCGCCATCTTTTCTGGGCTCCACTGTCCCACCTGCAGGCCCAGGACCCTCTAGAGTAGAGCAGAAGGAGAGCAGCGAACGTCTATTCACTGATCTCGCCTCTCAGCAATGAAAGCGGAAGCAATTTTCCGCACTCCAGGGGTTGGCTGTCACTTTCCCCGGAATGTGGGAGGAAGCTAAAGGAGCACAACACCGCTTCAGCGGAGGGCAGGTGGGACATCGGGAGTCAAATAGGCCCCTGATGTCACAATACAGAGAACCTGTCATAACAAATGTACTCGGGTCGTCAATTCGAATCCCAACCACGACACCACCTGCCTGGAGTTTGCTTGTTCTCCCTGTGCCTGCGTGGGTTTCCTCTGGGTACTCCGGTTTCCTCCCACACTCCAAAGACATGCCGATAAGTGAATTGGCTCCAGTCCATATTGTCCCTAGTATGTGTATGTATGATCGTGAGTTAGGGACCTCAGATTGGACGCCCCTCGGGGGCGGGGACTGATGGGAATGTACAATATATGTGTCCATGGATGTCCTCCCAGAACACGCCCCCTGCGCGCCGCGCCCTACGGACACAGCTGATCACGTGATGACATACAAGGCCAATCACAGCGGTCTGTTACCACATGATCAGCCACGTCCAATGACACAGGAGATCACAATGTAAATACAGTTGCCGGTTATCAGCTGCACTTTCCTCCCACTGTCACAGTGCAAGGAAGGTACTGCGGAGAACCAGCAGTTGTCAGAGACGAGATCGGCACTGATGATTAGTGCCCAGCAGTGCCTAGCAGTGTCACCCACCTGTGCCTAGCCGTGCCACCCACCTATGTCCATCAGTGCCACCCACCTATGTCCATCAGTGCCACCCACCTATGTCCATCAGTGCCACCCACCTATGTCCATCAGTGCCACCCACCTGTGTCCATCAATGCCACCCACCTGCGCCTAGCCATGCCACCAACCTATGTCCATCAGTGCCACCCACCTGTGTCCATCAGTGCCACCCACCTGTGCCTAGCAGTGCCACCCACCTGTGCCTAGCAGTGCCACCCACCTATGTCCATCAGTGCCACCCACCTGTGTCCATCAATGCCACCCACCTGTGTCTAGCCGTGCCACCCACCTATGTCCATCAATGCCACCCACCTGTGTCTAGCCGTGCCACCCACCTATGTCCATCAGTGCCACCCACCTGTGCCTAGCAGTGCCACCCACCTGTGTCCATCAGTGCCACCCACCTGTGTCCATCAGTGCCACCCACCTGTGCCTAGCAGTGCCACCCACCTGTGCCTAGCAGTGCCACCCACCTGTACCTAGCAGTGCCACCCATCAGTGTCACACATCACTACTGCCCAGAAGTGCTGCCCATCAGTACCCAGCAGTGCCATCAGTCAGTGCCACCCATCAGGAGGGGGCGACCCTTCCCACTGCTACTAAAAGTGATCCATTGGTGAATTTGCCAGTGAAATCGGTCAGAGAATCGCTAGCTGAAAAAACAACCCCGAGGCAGGGGCGGACTTACAACTCATGGGGCCCCCCGGGCAATAGGGGATCATGGGGCCCCTGTGTCCTTCCCAAACTCAAAAAAGCCTATGAAAAAGGTACCAGGGGCATCTCATGGGCCCCCTGCTGACCCCGGGCCCTCGGGCAGTGCCCTAGTTTCCAAATGGTCAGTCCGCCCCTGCCCCGAGGTGACGGCACATAGCTGCAGCCATGACCCCGGTATTCCACTTCTCGCCGCTGATGTCTTCTGACCGCGACCGGCCGGGAAATAAAGTGAAATTCTAACTCATTAAAAGTATTAAAAAAAAAAAAAAAGTACAAAAAAAGGAAGAAAAATGGACATTATTTCCCGCTAATACAATCAACAATTTTCATTTCATATAATTACATCACATAAAAAAAATCTATATATATGACCCGCGTCATTTCAACGCCATTCCCAGCGAAGTGCGAAGTGTAACCCGCCCCCTGCGATCAGCCGCGTTCGACCTTTATGCTGGTTATTTGTTTTTATCGTGACATTTACTTGTTTAATTCTTCCGAGAGGCCGAGGAGATGTTTTTTTTATTTCCAAGGAAAGGAAAACAACAGACGGCGAGAACTCTGGATCCCTATGGGGGTGGAGGAGGGGGGGCGGTAATATTGGGGAGGATACAGGAGGCGTCTATGTATATATAAAGTCATTAGTTACAAGGTAGTTATAGTCACAGCGTCTCTTACTCTCTGTAACCGACAACACTGACAACATGACGATCATCAATATTATTATATGTTACAAAATCAATAAAAAAAGTAATAATAACGTAGATTTGAGCAGGAAGGGGGGGGATGGGGGGGGGAGTGAGATGTTTGTGTTCAAAGTAATTAGACAAATATTGTAGCTTTATCGGTGCTATTTGCCCACATATACTGTATTTGTAACAAATATTTCTAACAATGAATGTTATCAATATCATATAAGTTACACAATCAGCATAATAAAATCTTTAGACAGTGACAATGTTGGTGTTGTTTTTTTTTTATGTTTTTGTAATTGATAACACCGACAATAGCAATATTATAATATGTTACAAATTGTATTATTATTAATAATAACAAAAAGTAATAATAATCTTATTAATAATAATAAGAATAATAATCACCTTTTTGTATCCCCTCCCCCTTCCTTTAGATTGGAAGCTCCACGAGCCGGGCCCTCGTATTCCTTCTGTACTGAAATGTATTGTAATTGTATTGTCTCCCTTATATTGTAAAGCGCTGTGTATACTGTTGGTGTCATATAAATCCTGTATAATAATAATAATAAATATTTTGGGGGGAAAGGAGGATGAGGAGGTTTCTGTGTTCAAAGTAATTAGACAATTGTAAAAGCTTCATTGTTGCTATTTTTATATATATAACTAATATTTCTAACAATTATCAATATCATTATATGTTATAAAATCAATATATTAAAGCCTTTATATAGTAACGATCTTGGGGTTTTTTTGTATTTGATAACACTAACAATATCAATATTATCAACATTAATAAATGTTACAAATATTATTATTAGTAGTAGTATTATTATTGTTATTATTATTATTATTATTATTGTTGTTATTATAATAACAAATATTTGGGGGGAGGGGGATGAGGAGGTTTCTGTGTTCAAAGTAATTAGACAATTATAACAGCTTTATTGTTGCTATTTTTATATATATAACTAATATTTCTAACAATTATCAATATCATTATATGTTATAAAATTAATATAATAAAACCTTTATATAGTAAAGATGTTGGTTTTTTTTTTAATTAAATACACTAGCAATATCAATATTATCAACATTATTAAATGGTACAATTATTATTATTATTAATGTTAATATTTCGATTATTAATAATAATAATAATAATAATAATAATATTATTATTATTATTATTATTATTAACAAATATTTGGGGGTGGATGTGGAGGTTTCTGTGTTCAAAGTAATTAAACAATTATAATAGCTTCATTGTTGCTATTTGTATATTTATATATAGAACTAATATTTCTAACAATTATCAATATCATTATATGTTATAAAATCAATATAATTAAACCTTTATATAGTAAAGATGTTGGTTTTTTTTAAATTAAATACACTAGCAATATCAATATTATCAACATTATTAAATGGTACAATTATTAATGTTAATATTTTGATTATTAATAATAATAATATTATTATTAAAAAATATTTTGGGGGGGAATGTGGGGGTTTCTGTGTTCAAAGTAATTAAACAATTATAATAGCTTCATTGTTGCTATTTTTATATTTATATATAGAACTAATATTTCTAACAATTATCAATATCATTATATATTATACAATCAATATAATAAAACCCTTGTATGGTATTATTATTGTTATTATTATTATTATTATTATTATTAATAATATTAATAATAATAATAATAATATTAACAAATATTTGGGGGCGAAGGGGGATGAGGAGGTGTCTGTGCTCAATGTAATTAGATGGTTATTATAGCTTCATTGTTGCTATATATATATATATATAACTAATATTTCTAACAATTAATGTAATAAATATCATTATACGTTATACAATCAATATAACAAAAACCTTTCTGTATAGTGACAATGTTATGTTATTTTTTTTTTTTTTAAATTTGTAATTGATGTCATTAACAATATCACTATTAGCAACACTATTCTATGTGACAAAAGCAATATAAATAATAATAATAATTGATAACACTAGCTATGTTACAAAATTATTATTATTATTATTATTATTATTAATAATAATAAATATTTGGGGGGGGGGGGTGAGGAGGTGTCTGTGTTTAAAGTAATTAGACGATTATTATAGCTTCATTGTTGCTATTAGTTTACATTTATTTGTTGCTAATATTTCTAACAATGAATGCTATCAGTATTGTTATGTTATACAATTAACATGATAAAATCAGTATAATGATACCTTTATATAGTGACAATGTTGTGTTTTTTTTGCAATTTATTATGACTTAATATCAATATTAGCAATATTATTATATGTTACAAAATCAATATAAATAATAATAATAATAAAACATATTTGGGGGTCGGGGGGGGGGTTGAGGAGGTGTCTGTGTTTAAAGTAATTAGATGATTAATTATGGCTTCATTATTGATATTTGTTTACATATATTTGTAACGAATTCTTGCTAACAATATCAATATTATCAATATCCTTGTATGTTACACAATCAATATAATAACATTCTTTCTATGGTAGGTTGTAGGCGGGGCTTTTTTTCTCAGAATACGTGCAGGAAATGCGCCCTTCTGAGTCACACCCTTGTCTCCGCCCCCTACGCACCTCCGAGCACCATCCCTTGGTTCCTCCCCCATAGCCACCTCCCAGTACCGCCCCTTTTAGAGAATACAGAGCCAAGTATCCTTTTGTGGTGCTGAGTAATTTGTATGACATTTGTTAATGGTAACATGAAAAGCAGTAAAATAGATCCCCTGCAGCAACAATAGATCCCCTACAGCCAGCAACTAATGTCCTCCAGCAACAATAGATCCCCGCCAGCAAAAAATAGACCCTCCTGCAGCAAAATATCAATTAACAACTGGTGGTCCCCCGCTCCAGCAACAAAGACCCCGCCAGCCACAATAAACCCCTCCAGCAACAATAGACCCCACCAGCAACAATAATCTAGGGGGGTTGATCAGGGTGGGGGTATCTGGGGTGTGATCAGAGAAAGGGGGAGGGGTAGCTGGGGGTATGATCAGGGTGGGGGTATATGGGGGTGTGTGATCTGAGTGGGGGGTATATTAGGCTGTGATCAGAGTGGGGTTATCTGGGGAGTGTGATTAAGGTGGGGGTATCTAGGGGTGTGATCAGAGAAAGGGGGGTACCTGGGGGTGTGATCAGAGTGGAGGGCATCTGGGGGTGTGATCAGGGTGGGGATATCTGGGGGGGGTGTGATCAGAGTGGGGGGTATCTGTGGGTGTGATCAAATTGGGGGTATCTGGGGGTGTAATCAAGGTGGAGGTATCTGGGGGGATGTGGATATCTGGGGGTGTGACCAGAATAGGGGTATCTGGGTGGTGTGATCAAGGTGGGGATATCTGGGGGAGGATCAGGGTGGGAGTATCCAGGGGGTTTGATCAGGGTGGGGGTATTTGGGGGTGTGATCAGGGTGGGGATTTCTGGGGGTGTGTGATCAGAGTGGGGGGTATTTGTGGGTATGATTAGGGTGTGAGTATCTGGGGGGTGGTGTGATCAGAATGGGGGGGGGGATCTGTGGATATGATCAAAGTGGGCGTATCTGTGGGTGTAATCAAGGTGGGAGTATCTGGGGGGAGGTGGATATATGGGGGTGTGACCAGAATAGGGGTATCTGGGTGGTATGATCAAGGTGGGGATATCTGGGGGAGGATCAGGGTGGGAGTATCCAGGGGGTTTGATTAGGGTGGGGGTATCTGGGGGTGTGATCAGGGTGGGGATTTCTGGGGGTGTGTGATCAGAGTGGGGGGTATCTGTGGGTATGATTAGGGTGTGAGTATCTGGGGGGTGGTGTGATCAGAATGGGGGGGGGGGATCTGTGGATATGATCAAAGTGGGCATATCTGTGGGTGTAATCAAGGTGGGAGTATCTGGGGGGAGGTGGATATATGGGGGTGTGACCAGAATAGGGGTATCTGGGTGGTATGATCAAGGTGGGGATATCTGGGGGGTTGTCAAGTTGGGGGTATCTGGGGAGTGTGATCAGAATGGGGGTATCTGGGGAGTGTGATCAGGGTGCGGATATCTGGGGGAGGATCAGGGTGGGAGTATCTGGAGGGGTGCAATCAGAATATGGGGGTATCTGGGGGGTGTGATCAGAAAAAGGGGGGTATCTGGGGTGTGATCAGAGAAAGGGGGGGCATCTGGGGCTGTGAGCAGAATGGGGGTATCTGGGGGTGTGATCAGAATGGGGGTATCTGGGGGTGTGATCAGGGTGGGGTTATCTAAAAGTCCACAGGTTAGGGGTGATGACAAACTACGCTACGCCACTGATTGTCAGTGTTTCTGTATCGTGTTTTTACGGTTTAGCCAGTTAGATCGCAGCTGATCACAGTATAAACTGGGGGACATCTACAATGATCAATGTAGCCCCATCAGTGTGGCAAACAGTGCCCATCTGTGCCATCAGTGCTGGCTATCAGTGCCCATCTGTGCCATCAGTGCTGGCTATCAGTGCCCATCTGTGCCGGCTATCAGTGCCCATCAGTGCTGGCTTTCAGAACCCATCATTGCTGGCTATCAGTGCCCATCAGTACCGCCCATCAGTGATCATCAGTGCCGCATATCAGTGCCCATCAGAGACTAAGAAAAACTTTTTTTTTTTTCAAAACTTTTGGTCTTTTTTCGTTTGTTTAGCAAAAAATAAAAAAAAACAGTGGTGATTACATACCACCAAAAGAAAGCTCTATTTGTATGAAAAAACAAATTCATAAGGGTACAACGTTGCATGACCGCGCAATTCTCATTCAAAGTGCGACAGTGCTGAAAGCTGACCATTGGCCTTGGCAGGAAGGGGGTGGTTAAATATTGATTGTCTTTTTTTTAATGTCATTTTTCAGGCTGTCAGTAAAAAAAACGCCCGTCAGTAAATTTTCCATGTTTTGTCAGTAAAAAATGCTGCGGGCGGTTGGCACCACTGCTCCCGGGGGCCCCATGAGTTGTCAGTCCGCCCCTGCCCGTGCCATCAATACTGGAAGACTTTGTGTAAGAGGAGCTAACACCCTGTTATACCATTCCCTAATACCACACACTATTTAGGAACAGAGCCACCTACTGGCAGACTAGCTAACTACACCGGCTTACAAGCACCTCAGCACTTCTATGTCTTTTAGTTTGGTGCAATTTTCCACATTCTTGTGATTTGAGTTACTTCTATGGACCCAGCGGGAACACGGGAATCCTGGTTTGTTTGCGAGCCGCCTTACCAGAGCCGGTGAGCTTGTAGAAAACGTTCCCGTCGTTCGATCGGATGCATACGTGTCGAAGTTCTTGCACCCCTTTAATACGCCTTCCTGTAAAGACTTTTTCCTTTCCTCCGTCATAACTCTCCAATCCCCTGAAAATTCCCTTCGCAGTCTGGAAACAGATCTCTCCCGACTCGCTTATTCACAACGCCCTCCCAGCGCGCCAGATATATCGCGTGCGTTGTGAAAGATGGCGGAAATATACGGCTTTACCTCGTATTCTCGCCGCGGAAAATTAAACAAGCGGATTGTTAAGATAAAATGATGTCCCCGCCGCAGACTAATTTGTGTAAGTCACATTTCCGCAGGAAGCCGAGTCCCAGCGGTCTCCGCGAGATTTCTAGCCGCGCTCTTGTGTGAACGGGCTGAAGCGGGTGATGGATGGGCGACGGCGATGTTCAGGTCCCTCGCTGGGCACCCTGATAAATCTCCAGAACTCTTTCAGTAGAAATAATCGACTGAGAAGATGACTGTTATCCCTCGTCAGATATTCTTCCACCAAACACAACGCAGAAATAAAAGAGACTTAAAGGGTCAGTCCACCCAAAATGGAGGTTTTCGGGGGGATATACACCACATTGCCCCAAGTCTTCGGCCACCGGCCTTTCCACACACATGACCTTTAATGGCCTCCCAGTCTTAGTCCATAGGGTTCAATATTGGGCCGCCGGCCTTTCCACACACAAGACCTTTAATGGCCTCCCGGTCTTAGCCCGTAGGGTTCAATATTGAGTTGGCCTCGCCCTTTCCACGCACATGACCATTAATGGCCCCCCAGTCTTAGTCTGTAGGGTTCAATATTGAGTTGGCCCCGCCCTTTCCACGGACATGACCTTTAATGGCCCCCCAGTCTTAGTCCGTAGGGTTCAATATTGAGTTGGCCCCATCCTTTCCACGCACATGACCTTTAATGGCCCCCCAGTCTTAGTCCGTAGGGTTCAATATTGAGTTGGCCCCACCCTTTCCACACACATGACCTTTAATGGCCTCCCAGTCTTAGTCTGTAGGGTTCAATATTGAGTTGGCTCCGCCCTTTGCAGCTATAACAGCTTCAACTCTTCTGGGAAGGCCCCCCACAAGGTTTAGGAGGGTGTCTATGGGAAGGTTGGACCATTCTTCCAGAAGCACATTTGTCAGGTCAGGCACTGATGTCGGGGGAGGAGGCCTGGCTCGCAGTCTCCGCTCTAATTCATCCCAAAGGTGTTCTATGGGGTTGAGGTCAGGACTCTGTGCAGGACAGTCAAGTTCCTCCACCCCAAACTGGCTCCTCCATGTCTTTATGGACCTTGCTTTGTGCACTGGTGGGCAGTCATGTTGGAACAGGAAGGGGCCATCCCCAAACTCCTCCCACAAAGTTGGGGGCATGAAATTGTCCAAAATGTTGCCTTAAGAGTTCCTTTCACTGGAACTAGGGGGCCAAGCCCAACCCCTGAAAAATAACCCCCACACCATAATCCCCCCTCCACCAAATTTTACACTTGGCACAATGCAGTCAGGCAAGTACCGTTCTCCTGACCACCGCCAAACCCAGACACGTCCATCGGATTGCCAGACAGAGAAGCGTGATTGGTCACTCCAGAGAACACGCCTCCACTGCTCTAGAGTCCAGTGGCGGCGTGCTTTACACCACGGCATCCGACGCTTTGCATTGCACTTGGTGATGGAAGGCTTGGATGCAGCTGCTCGGCCATGGAAACCCATTCCATGAAGCTCTCTACGCACTGTTGTTGGGCTCATCTGAAGGCCACACCAAGTTTGGAGGTCTTTAGCTATTGACTCTGCAGACAGTTGGTGACTTCTGCGCACTGTGCGCTTCAGCATGCACTGACCCCGCCCTGTTATGTGACGTGGCCTACCACTTGGTGGCTGAGTGGCTGTTGTTCCCAGTGGCTTCCACTTTGTTATAATCCCACTAACAGTTGAGCGTGAAATATTTAGTAGCCAGGAAATGTCCCGGATGGACTTATTGCCCAGGTGGCCACCTATCACGGGACCACGCTTGGAGTCACTGAGCTCCTGAGAGCAACCCATTCTTTCACCAATGTTTGTAGAAGCAGTCTGCATGCCTAGGGGCGTGATTGTATACACCTGTGTCCATGGAGGGGATTGGAACACCTGAATCACATGATATAGAAGGGATTGGAACACCTGAATCACATGATTGGGAGGGGATTGGAACACCTGAATCACATGATTGGGAGGGGATTGGAGCACCTGAATCACATGATTGGGAGGGGATTGGAACACCTGAATCACATGATTGGGAGGGGATTGGAACACCTGAATCACATGATTGGGAGGGGATTGGAGCACCTGAATCACATGATATGGAGAGGATTGGAACACCGGAATCACATGATATGGAGGGGGTTCGGAACTCCTGAATCACATGATTGGGAGGGGATTGGAACACCTGAATCACATGATATGGAGGGCGGGGACAATATAATGTACTTGGATACCAGAGTGCTCAGCATTGCTTTCATGGATAGGTGGATATAGGAGTGCTCAGCGATGCTGGATCACAAGCACATATCTTGCTATTCTAAATTAAAGAGGACCTGTCATTAACTTCACAAGTTACATGATCAGACTGTACATTGTAACTTTGTAGAAGGAGGAGGAGGCATTTCCTCAGTCCCCTCCCCCAGTGATCAGACTGTACATTGTAACATGGTAGAAGGAGGAGGAGGCATTTCCTCAGTCTCCCCTCCCCCAGTGATCAGACTGTACATTGTTACTCTGTAGAAGGAGGAGGAGGCATTTCCTCAGTCTCCCTTCCCCAGTGATCAGACTGTACATTGTAACTTTGTAGAAGGAGGAGGTGGCGTTTCCTCAGTCTCCCCTCCCCAGAGATCAGACTGTACATTGTAACTTTGTAGAAGGAGGAGGAAGCATTTCCTTTCCATGTAGATGTGATCCTAGGTTATGCCTGAACAAAGATGGTGCCGTCCTCCCGGAGAGAGTGAGATGAAGGCATTGTCAGGGGGAGTCCCGTGATCTCTGTGAGAGATTCTATATATATTATATATATACCTGGAAGGGTGTCACTGACACATTATTCATCCGATGCAAGGCCCAATAGAAATCTCTAGGACCCAGCAAAAGCTGCAGTGCGGTGTTCGGGGTGGACTGGCCCTTTAAGCCCGGTTGCGGCGGCGGGGAGGTAGGTGATTTGGGAATGATATCACGCTTTGTATTTGAAGGGAACTGACGCGCTCCTTTCTTCTCCCGTCTGATGAAAATGTATCAGTTCTGTGGGGTTTTTTTTTTTTTCTATTTTATTTTTTTAACTTAAGCTAAAAACCCAGTTAAGCCGTTTATAGGGAAAAAAAAAATGAAGAAAATTGAAGATATTGAAAGTCGTCCAAAGTCTCTGCGGCCTTAATGCAACTTCTATATTCCGAAATTAGATGTCAGTCTTAGTCTGGCTCTACACAACAGCACTCTAATCCGCCGCAGATAATTTCTGCTTTGGTTGTGTGTGTCTGCGAGAAACTTCAAAGTCAAGCCGTGACAGATAATCAAAATTATCATTGCAATATTTTTCTTTCAAAGAAGTCCTACAGTTTTCTGATTATGGGGTTTTTTTTGTTTTTTTTTTTATAGAGAAGCTGAAGTGACGGGGATCTGGGAGAGATTTCATATCAATGTCATTCATCATTATTTCTAGAGGCAGCCCGAGTGCCGCCGATAATTTGCCTCGTTCTGCGGATTTTATTTTTTTTTTTGTCACTTAAAGTTAAACAAAAAATATCTCCGACAATTACAGAATATTAGGAGGATTCTGCGTGTTCCGCGAGCTCCCGCCATAGGCTTCAGAAAAGAGCGCCGGAACACATGTATAAGATGGATTTCAGGGTCCAAATAGACCGACCTTCCCTCCTTCCTTCCTTCCCTCCTTCCTTCCCTCCTTCCTTCATTCCCTCCTTCCTTCATTCCCTCCTTCCTTCATTCCCTCCTTCCTTCCCTCCTTCCTTCCTTCATTCCCTCCTTCCTTCATTCCCTCCTTCCTTCCTTCCTTCCCTCCTTCCTTCCCTCCTTCCTTCCTTCCTTCTCTCCTTCTCTCCTTCCTTCCTTCCCTCCTTCCTTCCTTCCTTCCCTTCTTCATTCCTTCCCTCCTTCCTTCCTTCCTTCCCTCCTTCCTTCCTTCCCTCCCTCCTTCCTTCCCTCCCTCCTTCCCTCCCTCCTTCCTTCCTTCCCTCCTTCCTTCCCTCCTTCCTTCCTTCCCTCCTTCCTTCCCTCCTTCCCTCCTTCCTTCCTTCCTTCCTTCTCTCCTTCATTCCTTCCCTCCTTCCTTCCTTCCTTCCCTCCTTCCTTCCCTCCTTCCTTCCTTCCCAACTTCCTTCTCTCCTTCCCTCCCCTTCCCTCCTTACTTCTCTCCTTCCCTCCTTCCTTCCTTCTCTCCTTCCCTCCCTCCTTCTTCCTTCCTTCCCTCCTTCCCCCCTTCCTTCACTCCTTCCTTCTCTCCTTCCCTCCTTCCTTCTCTCCTTCCCTCCTTCCTTCTCTCCTTCCCTCCTTACTTCTCTCCTTCCCTCCTTCCTTCTCTCCTTCCCTCCTTCTCTCCTTCCTTCCTTCTCTCCTTCCCTCCCTCCTTCCTTCCTTCCTTCCCTCCTTCCCTCCTTCCTTCCTTCACTCCTTCCTTCTCTCCTTCCCTCCCTTCCTTCCTTCCTTCCTCTCTCTCTCTCTCCTTCCCTCCATCTATCTCCATCTCTCTCTTCCTTCTCTTTCTCTCTTTCTCCCTCCCACTCTATCCCTCCTCCATCTTTCCCTCTCTCCCTCCCTCTCTCTTTCTATTCTTTATCTTCTTTCTTTTTTCCTCTCCCCCTCTATCTCTCTCTTTCCCTCCTCTCTCCCTCCCTTTCTCTATCCCCCACTCCCTCTCTCTTCATTCCCCCCCCCCCCTCTACCTCTCCCTCCCCCTCTCTCCCTCCTCCATCTTTCTCTCCCTTCTTCGCTCTCTACCCCTCCCTCTCTCTCTTTCTCTCCCTCCCTTTCTCTAGCCCCACTCCATCTCTCTCTTCCTTCTCTCTTCCCCACCCATCTTTCTCTATCTCCACCTCTCTCCCCCCCTCTTTCTCTTTCTATCTCCATCCCTCCCTCTCTCCTCTCTATCTCCAACTCTCTCTCTCTTCCTTCTCTCTCTCTCTCTCTTTCTCCCTACCCCTCCCTCCCCCTCTCTCCCCCTTCTATCCCTCCCTCCCTCCCTCTCTCCCCCTCTCCCTCCTCCTCCCTTCCTTCTTTCTCTTTATCCCTACCTCTCTCCCTCCTTCATCTTTCCCTCTCCTCCTCCCTCTCTCTCTCTTTCTATTCTTTCTCTTCTCTCTTTTTTTCCTCTCTCTCTCTCCCCCATCCTCTCCCCTACCTTCTCCTCCTCGTCTTTTTGTTTCTCAGTTCAATTCAAACACATTTTAATGTCTGGACGGAATACATTTTAGCATTGCCAAAGCAATTGGGAAGTTATTATGGGCTGGGTGGTGGGAGGAAAGCCCTGGACAGTACCGGGGTAAAGGAAAAATCTCTCCCTTCCACTCTCTCTCTGAAATTCAAATCAGCTTATATTGGAAGGACCAAATGCATGTTAGCATTGCCAAAACAACCAATTATTTATTATAGCTTGGCTCGGAAGGTGCGTGTGTTGGGGGGGGGGGGGGGTGTAGAAGGAATAACTCTTAGGATATTTGTAGGGGTACAGGATAATATAAAGGAGGATAGGAGATGAGTCCAGGTACGGGATTTGTAAGTTCTCAATTTTCCATTGTGTCCCTAGCAGTGTTCCGTGCAAATATATGCGCTGCTGGTTCCTCTTCTCCTGGTAGAATGTGGAGCTTCCTCTTCACTTCTGTAGCCTGGGATGAGAGGGAAACGAGTGTCCCCCATTACTGAGCACTTGGGGCTCCATAGCTGGTAGTGGGCCCATCCTCCAGGGTTCCCTGGTCACACCGTTGACAATCTACTCTCCTTGGGTTTGTAGGTCTGTCTGTGCTGTCCTGATTGGATTTCCAGGCTGTGGGCGCTCGGTCTGCACAGGATCAGGTCTGTCTGCCTGTCTTTGGAATCTCCAGGTATGGGGCTAACTAGCAGTTTCTCGTTTCTCCATTCCTTGACATATTCTTGTTTGGAATCATTCATAATATCTTTTATATTGGATTTTATCAGGCTGCATTGTTGGGAGTTTTGGAGGGACTGAAGAATTGTCATAGGCCACATGGATTGGCCTAGTCTTTGTTGGTCAGAAAGGCTTTATGATGGGATGAGTTGAGACTGCTGTTTTGGAGGTGGACCTAGTATGATAGCGCCCTTTTCTGTGCTGATTGCAGTAGGGGAAATTTGCCCAGCTTGGTAAGCCTTGTTGGAGGTGCACAGATGGACTTGGAGGAGGTGCTTGCAGAATTCCACATTGAATATTTCTGTCCGGCTGATGTCCCATTTGGTTTGGGTTGAGTTGGGTTGGGTAGAAGACTGGGCTCCAAACCTCACTGTCATAAAGTAGGATTCGGAGGATTAACACTACCAAAGATTTCAAGGCAGACTCTTACCGGTGGTTTTTGGTGGTTCAGCTATCTCCTGATGGCTCACAAAGTTCTGCCTTTTGGCTTGAAACTTCCTGATTGATTCATTTCTAGGTGAAGGTATGCATAGCCATTACATTCAGTAATAGTATCATTGTTTAATGTAAAGGAAGAACTCTTGATTTGTTTTGTGTTCTTCTTTTGGAACACTATGACTTGGGTTTCCTTGGAGTTCATAGGTAGAGCCCATGTGGCACTGTATTTCTCAGCACTTCCAGGCCGTCTTGTAGGCCTGTCTCTGTTGGTGACAGTAGAAGGATGTCATCTGCATACAGAAGGAACTTCACTTCGGTGTCATGTAGAGTTATCCCAAGTGCTGAGGAGGATTCTAAAGCTACAGTTCATAGATGGAAATGCTGATGTAGCACTGGTTCCCCCGTAAGGGCCACTGGATTTTTGCATTCTCCCTCACAAGCAACAGGAATTTTCAGGCATTCACTCAGTATTCATAAACCAGTACAGGGTGTTTTGTTTTTGGTTTACTAGGGAATAAACTTGGATAAGGTCAGGAAGATATGGGATGCCCAGAACTGTAGCTGAATGTAACTTGAGGACTTGAAACTGTCTCTGCTACCAAAATCACACGGCTGGCCCCCACCATAGGGTAGATGGAGCAGCTCAACTGGTAAAGAAAAGAGTTCAAAGTACTGAATGCAAGTGCTTTCCTTCTGTGACAAGGCACCTGGCTTCTCCTTAGGATCCCCAGGCAAGAGATGTAGGGTAGCTGTGCTGGCCTTAAATGGTTCCAAGCTGTCCCTATGATAGATTATCTGGATATTGCACCTGGCTGATTCGCCTCTATAGGCTCTGGGGTGTAGTAATTGAAGCTACTCACTCATTCCCTGTGAAAGATCCTGTAGCTCACCAAGGTGACTGCTGAACAGGCCTCTTGCTGGACAGGTCCCAATGGCTTTCAGGGTGGGTCAGCTAAGCCTAGCTGAAAATGAAATGGTGTGAGGCTTCCTCTGATTTTCTCCCTTTCTCTTTCTCTGGCTCCTTTCTTCTGCTGAGCGGCAGTGCCCCCCTTCCCCAGCCTAGGGGTCCCCTTTCAGGCGCTGGGCACTGGATTCTGCTCTCACATGGACCAGGCTGCACAATATTTAAGGCCTGTCTCTCCACCTTCTGGGCCGTCTCAACCCAGGGATTGGATGAGACCAGAGGTGGACTGACAACTCATGGGGCCCCTGGGAAATAGGGGATCATGGGGCCCCTGTGTCCTTGCCCACACCCAAAAAATTCTATGAAAAAGCCAATGAAAAGGTACCAGGGGCATCTCATGGGGCCCCCTACTGACCCCGGGCGCCCGCGCAGTGCCCGAGGACTCAAATAGTCAGTCTGCCCCTGGATGAGACCCCATAAATATTCAGGCCTCACCTCTGCTCCTCCACCCTCTAAGTTCTAGAACCCTCCATCAGTTTCAGAAGCCAGGGGGAGGCAACAGCCCTTGGAGCTCTGCCAAACTAACTCTAAAAAATTAACCCTGGCTCCTCTGCCTTCAGAGGAGCCCAACTAAATTGACCTGTTCATAGGGGGTGCTACAGTGAAGAGCGTTGGACATAGACTGCAGTCCTGTCTGACTCCACTGGCATGCTGGAAGTTTATGAGCTCTTGATGATATCCTATGTCCCCACCATTCCAATCTCTAGTAGTGTGAGGAACAGGCCTGGGTGTCATACTGAACTGAAGCCTTTTGTGAAGTCCTAAAACAGTCAAATATCTTTCCATGCTTTGTATTGAGGACACGGCTCTTGATGAGACTGTGAAGGGTGTAGATGTGGTGCGATGGTTTGGCATGAATCCCGCCTGGCCTCTGCTGAGGACATTATGCTGTGTTAGGTGAGGATTCTTTATTTAGAATGCTGCTGGCACATAATCCTCTGGATGTTACCGGTCATCACTTTTATGGGTGGGTTTTATGAGGCCTTGGTTCCATATCTGAGGGTGGCAACCAACACTCAAGACCAAGCTGAGCTCTGTGTAATCATCTCCAGCGGGATTCCTTTGATACCGCCGAGTTTTCTCAATTGATTCTTGTAGTTGTTCTATATAGTGGGTTTAGTCCTGTGATGATGTGTTTTTGTTCCACACTTTTCTCCTCATCTTCGTAGAGGTTCTTGAAATAGTTGAGCCAGATGTTGCCATTTTGGAAACAAAGGTTGTTTTTCTTGGGTCCTGAGCCAATAGGAAGCCATCATTTCCAGAAAGAGTTTTCCTGCCATGCAGGTGCAGTTTGTTAGAGATGAAGTTTTTGATTTTTTTTTTTTAAAGCTGAATTTCAGGTATTGCGATTTTTTACATCATTACATTGGACCAACTATGTATATACCATACCTGTGGGGATCCCTCTAGAATCAGGAAATTCCTGCAGTAGGCACCACTATTACATAGATCTCCACTAGTTTCTGGGTCCCAGTGGGGACGCCATTCATTTTCTCAACGAATTCAAAGCATTCTCTGATTGGATGAGGTGGAGTGGTGACATCATGGTATGCATCTCATCCCATTAGAGAATGCTCCTCCCCCTCCTCATCTCCCTCCCCCTCCTCATCCCCTCCCTCAACTCCTTCCCCTTTCCTCATCTCCTCCCTATCCTCATCTCCTTCCCTTCCTCATCTCCCTCCCCCTCCTCATCTCCCTCCCCCTCCTCATCTCCCTCCCCCTCCTCATCTCCCTCTCCCTCCTCATCTCCTCCCCCTCCTCATCTTCCTTCCCCTTCTTCATCTCCCTCCCCCTCCTCATCTCCTTTCCCTTCCGCATCTCCTTCCCCTTCCTTATCTCCTCCCCCTCCTCATCTCCGTCCCCCTCCTCATTTCCTTCCTTTCCTCATCTCCCTCCCCCTCCTCATCTCCTTCCCCCTCCTCATCTCCTTCCTCTTCCTCACATCCCTCTCCTTCCTCATCTCCTTCCCCTTCCTCATCTCCTCCCCCTCCTCATATCCCTCCCCCTCCTCATCTCCTTTCCCTTCCTCATCTCCTCCCTCTCTTCCTTTCCTTCCCCCTCCTCATCTTTCACCCCCTCCTCATCTCCTTCCCCTCCTCATCTCCCTCCCCCTCCTCATCTCCCTCCCCCCCCCCTCATCTCCTTCCCCTCCTCATCTACTTTCCCTTCCTCATCTCCTCCCTCTCTTCATCTCCTCCCCCTCCTCATCTCCTTTCCCTTCCTCATCTCCTTCCCTTTCCTCATCTCCTTCCCTTTCCTCATCTCCTTCCCTTTCCTCATCTCCTTCCCTTTCCTCATCTCCTTCTCCTTCCTCATCTCCTTTCCCTTCCTCGTCTCCTTCCCTTTCCTCGTCTCCTTCCCCCTCCTCATCTCCTCCCCCTCCTCATATCCCTCTCCTTCCTCATCTCCTTCTCCTTCCTCATCTCCCTTCCCTTCCTCATCTCCTTCCCCTTCCTCATATCCCTCCCCCTCCTCATCTCCTTCCCTTCCTCATCTCCTTCCCCTTCCCCCTCCTCATATCCCTCCTCATCTCCTTCCCCTTCCCCCCTCCTCATCGCCAAAATCCCTCTGCATTGTGTTCCTCCTCCTTATCACCATAACGCTTTCTCATCTCCCTAACCCCTACTCATCTCCGCAATCCTTCCTCATATCCCCCCCCCCCATCTCCACAACCTCTTGATCTCCTTCACCCCTCCTCATCCACTGCCCCTCCCCATCTCCATAACCCCTCCCCCACATCTTCTCTCTTCTCCTCATCCCCATAACCCCTTCTTGTGCATAGGCAGAGACCCCCAGTGAAGTTAGAAGCGTACAAGATTTCTGGCAGGATCAGCAGGTGTTTATCAGACAGATAACTCTTTCACCGGTATATACAGCATTGCAGACAAGAGGCTCATTGTTGGGTTTACATCCAGGTGAGCCGGTCATTGGACTGCTTCATGTTAGAGGAGAGCTCAGGGGACGGCTGAAAAAAACAGAAGCCTCCAGAACTGTCCAATCAGCACCTTCCTCTCTGTTCCTAGCAGGGCTGGACTGAGGGGTCAGCAGGGGAGGGGAGAAAATGGGCAGGACCTGCAATCTCTACTGCCGTCCAATCAGCACCTTCCTCTCTGCTGCTCGCAGGGCCAGGCTGAGGGGTCAGCAGGGGAGGGGAGCAAAAGGGCAGGACCTGCAATCTCTACTGCCGTCCAATCAGCACCTTCCTCTCTGCTGCTCGCAGGGCCAGGCTGAGGGGTCAGCAGGGGAGGGGAGCAAAAGGGCAGGACCTGCAATCTCTACTGCTGAGGAAGTTTATAGAGGGAGGGGCGGATTTTGAGCTTTTCTTCTTTGTTGTTAAAGGACCTTGTCCCCCTCACTAGAAACCTTGTCCCCCAATAAAGGACCTTGTCCCCCCACTAGAAACCTTGTCCCCCAATAAAGGACCTTGTCCCCCCACTAGAAACCTTGTCCCCCAATAAAGGACCTTGTCCCCCCACTAGAAACCTTGTCCCCCCAATAAAGGACCTTGTCCCCCCACTAGAAACCTTGTCCCCCAATAAAGGACCTTGTCCCCCCACTAGAAACCTTGTCCCCCCAATAAAGGACCTTGTCCCCCTACTAGAAACCTTGTCCCCCAATAAAGGACCTTGTCCCCCCACTAGAAACCTTGTCCCCCCAATAAAGGACCTTGTCCCCACCACTAAAAGCTTTGCCTCCCCAATAAAAGCCTTGTCCCCTCAATAAAGGATCTTGTCCCCCCAAAAATGGACCTTGTCCCCCTAGTAAAGGCCTTGTCCTCCCAATAAAGGATCTTGTCCCCCCAATAATGGACCTTGTCCCCCTAGTAAAGGCCTTGTCCCCCCAATAAAGGACCTTGTCCCCCCAGTAAAAGCCTTGTCCCCTCAACAAAGGACCTTGTCCCCCACAGTAAAGGCCTTGTCCCCGCAATAAAGGACCTTGACCCCCCACTAAAGGACCTTGTCGCCCCATGCAAAAGCCTTGTCCCCTCAATGAACGACCTTGTCCCCCCAATGAAAGCCTTGTCCCTTAAATAAAAGCCTTGTACCCCCAGTAAAGGCCTTGTCCCCTCAATAAAGGACCTTCCCCCCAGTAAAAGCCTTGTCCCCTCAATAAAGGACCTTGTCCCCCCAATAATGGTCCTTGTCCCCCTAGTAAAGGCCTTGTCCCCCCAATAATAGACCTTGTCCCCCTAGTAAAGGCCTTGTCCCCCCAATAATAGACCTTGTCCCCCTAGTAAAGGCCTTGTCCCCCCAATAATGGACCTTGTCCCCCTAGTAAAGGCCTTGTCCCCCCAATAATGGACCTTGTCCCCCTAGTAAAGGCCTTGTCCCCTCAATAAAGGACCTTGTCCCCCCAGTAAAAGCCTTGTCCCCTCAATAAAGGACCTTGTCCCCCCAATAATGGACCTTTTCCCCCAAATAAAAGCCTTGTACCCTCAATAAAGGACCTTGTCCCCCCCAGTAAAGGCCTTGTCCCCTTAATAAAGGACCTTGTCCCCCCAATAAAAGCCTTGTCCCCTCAGTAAAGGACCTTGTCCCCCCACTAAAGGACCTTCCCCCCCAATAAAGGACCTTCCCCCCCACTATAGGACCTTGTCCCCCCACTAAAGGACCTTGTCCCCCAATAAGAGCCTTGACCCCTCAATATAGGACCTTGTCTCCCCCAGTAAAGGCCTTGTCCCCTCAATAAAGGACCTTGTCCCCCCAATAAAAGCTTGTCCCCCCACTAAAGGACCTTCCCCCCAATAAAGGACCTTCCCCCCACTAAAGGACCTTGTCCCCCACTAAAGGACCTTCCCCTCAATTAAGGACCTTGTCCCCCCACTAAAGGACCTTGTCCCCCCAATAAAAGCCTTGTCCCCTCAATAAAGGACCTTGTCTCCCCAGTAAAATCCTTGTCCCCTCAATAAAGGACCTTGTCCCCCACTAAAGAACCTTGTCCCCCCAATAAAGGACTTTGTCCCCCACTAGTAATGGGAGTCACGCCATCACCCCACATCGTCTTTCCCGGCAGAGCGGGGTCAAAGCTGAGTGCATTCTGGGAAGTAAGCTGATTTCCCGGATTCTCGCAGTCGTGGAAGTAGCTGAACCCAGAGATGTGCGGTCCCTGCACCAGTCCCCGACGTTCCTCCCTCCATCCTCCCTGACATCACACAAAGTAATCACCTTTTTCAAATATTTAGTCATTATCCGCGGAGACGCTCCCAGTGGCTCGGCGCTCTCATTCCGTCGCAGGACTGGAAATCATTCGCTCCCAGCCATTCTCCCCCACAAATGTAAATTTGTTTTCTGCTGCCTAATATTACACACATGTCAAGAAATGGAGAAAAATTGGAGTTTGGAGAGACAGGATGTCAGAATTTATGATGAGAAGCAGAAAATACACCTTTCCTCTCTAGGCGGTCTCTCTCCTCTCCTGTGCAATGTCACCAGTCACATTCCTGCGAGGAATACGCCGTATAGAAGCGCAGTGTAGAATGTTCCAGTTCCCTTGTTATATACACAAGCCGTGGGCAATTAGTGGCCTTGGTGGCTGCGCTTATACCCCACAATGGGGCACCGGGCATCACTTCACTATACATGCTCAATTATCTCTGTTGTGTTCACAAATGTCTGACACAGATCAGCCCCTTACCATCATCCTTTCATTTTGTAACTTGCTACAATCACTGGGGGAGGGGAGACTGAGGAAATGCTTCCACCTGCCTGCAGCAGACCAATGACATCATCTCAGCCTAGGCAAAGTTACAATGTTGTGGTCTGATCACTAGGGGAGAGGAGAATGAGGAAATGCTTCCTCCTGCCTGCAGCAGACAGATG
Organism: Staurois parvus; assembly: GCF_062004578.1. Classification (NCBI taxonomy): domain Eukaryota; kingdom Metazoa; phylum Chordata; class Amphibia; order Anura; family Ranidae; genus Staurois; species Staurois parvus. The sequence goes on along the minus strand of NW_028319674.1, from coordinate 21,571 downwards.
ACATCATCTCAGCCTAGGCAAAGTTACAATGTTGCGGTCTGATCAGTGGGGGAGGGGAGATTGAGGAAATGCATCCTCCTGCCTGCAGCAGACTGATGACATCATCTCAGATTAGGCAAAGTTACAATGTTGCAGTCTAATCACTGGGGCAGGGGAGACTAAGGAAGTGCTTCCTCCTGCCTGCAGCAGACTGATGACATCATATCAAAGTCACTGATTGGAGCTCAAGGAAGGTTTTTTAAACTTTTTTTAAAAACTACACAGCCCAACAGTATGTCACCATGAAAGGCTATATGGGGATGGTATGAATATGGTACCATTTGATTTGCTACAAAGTTACAATGTACAGTCTGATCACTGGGGGAGGAGAGACTGAGGAAATGCCGCCTCCTCCTCCTTCTACAAAGTTATAATGTACAGTCTGATCACTAGGGAGGGGAGACTGAGGAAATGCCTCCTCCTCCTTCTACAAAGTTACAATGTGCAGTCTGATCCCTGGGGGAGGGGAGACTGAGGAAATGCCTCCTCCTCCTTCTACAAAGTTACAATGTGCAGTCTGATCACTGGGGGAGGGGAGACTGAGGAAATGCCTCCTCCTCCTTCTACAAAGTCACAATGTGCAGTCTGATCACTGGGGGAGGGAAGACTGAGGAAATGCCTCCTCCTCCTTCTACAAAGTCACAATGTGCAGTCTGATCACTGGGGGAGGGGAGACTGAGGAAATGCCTCCTCCTTCTTCTACAAAATTACAATGTACAGTCTGATCACTGGGGGAGGAGAGACTGAGGAAGTGCTTCCTCCTGCATGCAGCTGGACTGACTGATGACATCATCTGAGCCTAGGCAAAGTCACTGACCGGAGCCTAAGAAGCACTTTTTAATGGTACCAGGTGGAGCTCTTGTGAACAATGATGCTGTCGCTGTCCGTCTTGCCATGTCGGGGATCTGACCACAGAAATGCTTCACAATGTTTTACTGAATGTAGTCATTGGCTTTATACACATTCCAAGCTACGGGGCGTCACGAAAAGAACGGTGAAGGGTGGAGGGGAGATAAAAAAAAAAGTCCAGCTTTTACAAATTGTGGCTTTTTGTGCAGCGAACTCCAATAGAAGCGCAATTATCTACAAAAAAAATGAATTTCTTCTTCGGAGAGAAAGAGATTTTTTTTTTCCAGCTGCAGCAGAAAAGCCAACAATTCATCTACCTGGTTTTTCGTTGTGTAAATTACGGGCAGAATTGTACGTTGGAGAAATCCCCGGACGCGATAAAACAAGAAGTGCGCGGGAGCGCACAGCGCGGATTGACTTAATACAGACGACTTCGGAAATGGAACTCATTTTTTTTTTTTTTTTTTTCCTCATTTTATGATTACAATTGTTTCTGCAAAAAAAAAAAAAAATTAATATCCTCGAACGAATATATCACTTTCCCAAAATAGTTTCTTTTCCTGGCGAGAACGGTAACAAATCACCGGCTTTTGTTTAATTTAAAAGCGGAATTATTGAAGGGATGAGGCTCGCTGGGAGTTATTAATGTGCGTCCTCTGGATACCTCGGCTCGCACCAGACCAATAGAGCCTTGCCAACATTCCCAAATTATATTTAATTGGGCAATTATTCAAACGGCAAAACGCGGAGCTGGGAAGTGAGGAGGATCTCTCTTTAAAAAAGAGAAAAAAAACGAAAAAAAAAACCCACCAGAAGAGGTCTTCTCCGACCCAAGAGGCACGATTGTGTCTGCTGCAAATTTATTTTGAAGTAATTGCACAGACCGAGCTGCAGGATCTATATATTTATATATACTTTTTTTTTTTTTTTTTTTAAGAAACAAAAATATGAGGTTTGTGGCCACAAAATAATAAGTAGCCGAGCGCGGGGGGATGAAAGTCGTACCTCATTAATAGGATGTGCAAACTTCTCGCGGGGGTCGTGGCAGCCATATGTCATGGCGCTCCAACGAGGCTTCACGATGGGATGGATGGAGTCACTTCGGCAGCTTATAGGAAAGAGACAATTGTATTTCAGGAGAATTTTTTTTTTCTGAGAAATGTTTCATGTTCTGTTCTTTGTTCTAAATGAGGTCCTCAGTGACTTTCCTTTCTTGTAAACTTTGTAATGAGTCCTGTGTTCTCGGATCTGGCTCGTGTGTGTTCATAGGAGGAGTGAGAAAGACGAATTTAAAGAGAACCTAGAAGGAAATTTCAAATGAGGAGAAGACCAAGATGAGAACATCAAGGGATGCTGGAACATGTATGTTGGGGTGAAGTAAGCATGGGGTTCCTTGGTCTTTCGGGGGTACTCTTATGGCTCCGTGCCACATCCAGTTGGGGCACTTGAACTGGTAGGAAGGATGACCTAGCTTCAAAGCAAGGACGGCCATCTTTGGATGGTGAAGTTGTATGGTCTTTTGGGGGTTTTCATGTTCTGTTTTTTGTTCTAAATGAGGTCCTCAGTGACTTTCCTTTCTTGTAAACTTTGTAATGAGTCCTGTGTTCTCGGATCTGGCTCATGTGTGTTCATAGGAGGAGTGAGAAAGACGAATTTAAAGAGAACCTAGAAGGAAATTTCAAATGAGGAGAAGACCAAGATGAGAACATCAAGGGATGCTGGAACATGTATGTTGGGGTGAAGTAAGCATGGGGTTCCTTGGTCTTTTGGGAGTACTCCTATGGCTCCATGCCACATCCAGTTGGGGCACTTGAACTGGTAGGAAGGATGACCTAGCTTCAAAGCAAGGACAACCATCTTTGGATGGTGAATTTGGATGGTCTTTTGGGGGTTTTCATGCTCTGTTCTTTGTTCTAAATGAGGTCCTCAGTGACTTTCCTTTCTTGTAAACTTTGTAATGAGTCCTGTGTTCTCGGATCTGGCTCGTGTGTGTTCATAGGAGGAGTGAGAAAGACGAATTTAAAGAGAACCTAGAAGGAAATTTCACATGAGAAGACCAAGATGAGAACATCAAGGGATGCTGGAACATGTATGTTGGGGTGAAGTATGAAGTAAGCATGTCAATGTGTGGTACTTAAGTGACCCTTTCTACCAGTTAGGGTTTGGCACAGTTAGGTAGACCCTCTGTGTTGCCAGGGATACTGGAACATGTATGTGGGATGAAGTAAGCAGATGGTTCCTTCTACTTTTTTATGGCACCGTGCCACATCTGGTATGTTGGGGTGAAGTAAGCATGGGGTTCCTTGGTCTTTTGGGAGTACTCCTATGGCTCCGTGCCACATCCAGTTGGGGCACTTGAACTGGTAGGAAGGATGACCTAGCTTCAAAGCAAGGACAACCATCTTTGGATGGTGAATTTGGATGGTCTTTTGGGGGTTTTCATGTTCTGTTCTTTGTTCTAAATGAGGTCCTCAGTGACTTTCCTTTCTTGTAAACTTTGTAATGAGTCCTGTGTTCTTGTATCTGGCTCGTGTGTGTTCATAGGAGGAGTGAGAAAGACGAATTTAAAGAGAACCTAGAAGGAAATTTCACATGAGAAGACCAAGATGAGAACATCAAGGGATGCTGGAACATGTATGTTGGGGTGAAGTATGAAGTAAGCATGTCAATGTGTGGTACTTAAGTGACCCTTTCTACCAGTTAGGGTTTGGCACAGTTAGGTAGACCCTCTGTGTTGCCAGGGATACTGGAACATGTATGTGGGATGAAGTAAGCAGATGGTTCCTTCTACTTTTTTATGGCACCGTGCCACATCTGGTATGTTGGGGTGAAGTAAGCATGGGGTTCCTTGGTCTTTTGGGAGTACTCCTATGGCTCCATGCCACATCCAGTTGGGGCACTTGAACTGGTAGGAAGGATGACCTAGCTTCAAAGCAAGGACAACCATCTTTGGATGGTGAATTTGGATGGTCTTTTGGGGGTTTTCATGCTCTGTTCTTTGTTCTAAATGAGGTCCTCAGTGACTTTCCTTTCTTGTAAACTTTGTAATGAGTCCTGTGTTCTCGGATCTGGCTCGTGTGTGTTCATAGGAGGAGTGAGAAAGACGAATTTAAAGAGAACCTAGAAGGAAATTTCACATGAGAAGACCAAGATGAGAACATCAAGGGATGCTGGAACATGTATGTTGGGGTGAAGTAAGCATGGGGTTCCTTGGTATTTTGGGAGTACTCCTATGGCTCCATGCCACATCCAGTTGGGGCACTTGAACTGGTAGGAAGGATGACCTAGCTTCAAAGCAAGGACGGCCATCTTTGGATGGTGAATTTGGATGGTCTTTTGGGGGTTTTCATGTTCTGTTTTTTGTTCTAAATGAGGTCCTCAGTGACTTTCCTTTCTTGTAAACTTTGTAATGAGTCCTGTGTTCTCGGATCTGGCTCGTGTGTGTTCATAGGAGGAGTGAGAAAGACGAATTTAAAGAGAACCTAGAAGGAAATTTCACATGAGAAGACCAAGATGAGAACATCAAGGGATGCTGGAACATGTATGTTGGGGTGAAGTATGAAGTAAGCATGTCAATGTGTGGTACTTAAGTGACCCTTTCTACCAGTTAGGGTTTGGCACAGTTAGGTAGACCCTCTGTGTTGCCAGGGATACTGGAACATGTATGTGGGATGAAGTAAGCAGATGGTTCCTTCTACTTTTTTATGGCACCGTGCCACATCTGGTATGTTGGGGTGAAGTAAGCATGGGGTTCCTTGGTCTTTTGGGAGTACTCCTATGGCTCCATGCCACATCCAGTTGGGGCACTTGAACTGGTAGGAAGGATGACCTAGCTTCAAAGCAAGGACAACCATCTTTGGATGGTGAATTTGGATGGTCTTTTGGGGGTTTTCATGCTCTGTTCTTTGTTCTAAATGAGGTCCTCAGTGACTTTCCTTTCCTGTAAACTTTGTAATGAGTCCTGTGTTCTCGGATCTGGCTCGTGTGTGTGTTCATAGGAGGAGTGAGAAAGACGAATTTAAAGACAATCTAGAAGGAAATTTCACATGAGGAAAAGACCAAGATGAGAACATCAAGGGATGCTGGAACATGTATGTTGGGGTGAAGTAAGCATGGGGTTCCTTGGTCTTTTGGGAGTACTCCTATGGCTCCATGCCACATCCAGTTGGGGCACTTGAACTGGTAGGAAGGATGACCTAGCTTCAAAGCAAGGACAGACCTCTTTGGATGGTGAATTTGGATGGTCTTTTGGGGGTTTTCTTATGGCAGCATGCCACCACTGGTTGGGGTATCTGAATTGGGAGGCTTTCAGGGAAGAAGCCTAGAACTGGGAGTAGGAAGGATGGCCTAGCTACAGAGCAAGGACAGCGATCTTTGGATGGTGAAAGTATAGAACACAATGTTGGGTTGTGTACAAATGTGGTGGCCTTGGCACAATTTGTGGTGAGGATTCTGGACACTAGGAAGCAAATATTCCTGTGTGGTACTTGAAGTGGGAGGCTTGTAGGGAAGAAGCCTATATCTGGGAGTAAGAAGGATGGCCTAGCTTCAGAGCAAAGACAGCCATCTTTGGATGATGAAAGTAAAGAACACAATATTGAGTTGTGTGAAAATGTTGTGGCCTGGACACAATGTGTGGTGAGGATTCTGGACATGAAGAAGCAAATGTCCCTGTGTGGTACTTAAGAGACCCTTTCTACCAGTTAGGGTTTGGCACAGTTAGGTAGACCCTCTGTGTTGCCAGGGATACTGGAACATCTATGTGGGATGAAGTAAGCAGATGGTTCCTTCTACTTTTTTAAGTAAGCATGGGGTTCCTTGGTCTTTTGAGGGTACTCTTATGGCTCCATGCCACATCCAGTTGGGGCATCTGAACTGGTAGGAAGGATGACTTAGCTTCAAAGCAAGGACAGCCATCTTTGGATGGTGAATTTGGATGGTCTTTTGGGGGTTTTCTTATGGGAGCATGCCACCACTGGTTGGGGTATTTGAATTTTGAGGCTTGCAGGGAAAACGCCTAGAACTGGGAGTAGGAAGGATGGCCTAGCTTCAGAGCAAGAACAGTGATCTTTGGATGGTGAAAATAAAGAACACAATGTTGAGTTGTGTTCAAATGTGGTGGCCTGGATACAGTGTGGTGGCCTTGGCACAATGTGTGGTGAGGAATCTGGACATTAGGAACCAAATATCCCTGTGTGGTACTTTAGTGACCCTTTCTACCAGTTAGGGTTTGGCACACTAAGGAAGACCTTCTGTGTTGACAGGAATGCTGGAACCTGTATGTAGGATGAAGTAAGCAGAGGGTTCCTTTGACTTTATTTACGGCCATGAAGAAGCAACAAGCTCTGTGTGTTACTAGTTAGGAATGGGGTTCCTTGGTCTTTTGGGGATAATATTATGGCTCCATGAAATGGGAGGCATGCAGGGAAGAAGGAGTAGGAAGGATGACCTAGCTTCAGAGCAAGGACAACCATCTTTGGATAGTGAAAGTAAAGAACTCAGTGTTGGGTTGTGTGCAAATGTGGTGGCCTGGATACAGTATGGTGGCCTGGACACACTGTGTGGCGAGGAGTCTGGACACTAAGAAGCAAATATCCCTGTGTAGTACTTAAGTGACCCTTTCCACCAGTTAGGGTTTGGCACAGTTAGGAAGACCCTCTGTGTTGCCAGGGATACTGGAACATGTACTGTATGTGGGATGAAGTAGAAGGATGGCACCATGCCACATCTGGTTGGGGTATTTGAAGTGGGAGGCTTGCAGTCAAGAAGCCTAGAACTGGGAGTAAGAAGTATGGCCTAGCTTCAGAGCAAAGACAGCCATCTTTGGGTGGAGAAAGTAAAGAACACAATGCTGGGTTGTGTGCAAATGTTGTAGCCTGGACACAATGTGTGGTGAGCATTCTGGACATGAAGAAGCAAATGTCCCTGTGTGGTACTTAAGTGACCCTTTCTACCAGTTAGGGTTTGGCACAGTTAGGTAGACCCTCTGTGTGGCCAGGGATACTGGAACATGTATGTGAGATAAAGTAAGCAGATGGTTCCTTCTACTTTTTTTATGGCACCATGCCACATCTGGTTGGAGTATTTTAATTAAGAGGCTTGCTGGGAAGAAGCCTAGAACTGGGAATAAGAAGAATGGTCTAGCTTCAGAGCAACAACAGACATATTTGGGTGGTGAAAGTGAAGAACACAATGTTGAGTTGTGTTCAAATGTGATGGCCTGGATACAGTGTCGTGGCCTGGACAAAATGTGTGGTGAGGATTCTGGACACAGAGAAGCAAATGTCCCTGTGTGATATTTAAGTGACCCTTTCGACCAGTTAGGGTTTTGCATAGTTAGGAAGACCCTCTGCTTTGCCAGGGATGCTGGAACATGTATATGGGATGAAGTAAGCAGAGGGTTCGTTTGACTTTTTTTATCAACACAGAGAAGCAAATATCTCCGTGTAGTACTTAAGTGACTCATTCTACCAGTTAGGGTTTGGCACAGTTAGGTAGACCCTCTGTGTTGCCAGGGATACTGGAACATGTATGTGGGATGAAGTAAGCAGATGGTTCCTTCTACTTTTTTTTATGGCACTGTGCCACATCTGGTTGAAGTATTTGAATTGAGAGGCTTACAGAGAAGATGCCTAGAATTGGGAGTGAGAAGGATGACTTAGCTTCAGACCAAGGACAGCGATCTTTGGATGGGAAAAGTAAAGAACACAATGTTGGGTTGTGTGCAAATGTGGTGGCCTGGATACAGTGTGGTGGCCTTGGCACAATGTGTGGTGAGGATTCTGGACACCAGGAAGCAAATATTCCTGTGTGGTACTTGAAGTGGGAGGCTTGCAGGGAAGAAGCCTATAACTGGGAGTAAGAAGGATGGCCTAGCTTCAACGCAAAGACAGCCATTTTTGGATGATGAAAGTAAAGAACATAATGTTGAGTTGTGTGAAAATGTTGTGGTCTGGATACAGTGTGTGATGAGGATGCTGGACATGAAGAAGCAAATGTCCCTGTGTGGTACTTGAGTGACCCTTTCTACCAGTTAGGGTTTGGCACAGTTAGGTAGACCCTCTGTGTGGCCAGGGATACTGGAACATGTATGTCGGATGAAGTAAGCAGATAGTACTTTTTTATGGCACCATGCCACATCTGGTTGGGGTATTTGAAGTGGGAGGCTTGCAGGGAAAAAGACTAGAACTGGGAGTAAAAAGGATGGCCTAGCTTCAGAGCAAGGACAGCCATCTCTGGATGGTGAAAGTAAAGAACACTATGTTGGGTTGTGTTCAAATGTAGTGGCCTGGGCACAATGCGTGGTGAGGATTCTGGACACGAAGAAGAACAATCTCTGTGTGTTACTAGTTAGGATACAGTGTGGTGGCTTGGACACCATGTGTGGTGAGGATTCTGGAAACTAGGAAGCAAATATCCATGTGTTGTACTTAAGTTACCTTTTCTACCAGTTAGGCACAGTTAGGAAGACTCTATGTGTTGCCAGGGATACTGGAACATCTATGTGGGATGAAGTAAGCAGATGGTTCCTTCTACTTTTTTATGGAACCATGCCACATCTGGTTGAGGTATTTGAATTGAGAGGCTTACAGGGAAGAAGCCTAGAACTGGGAGTAGGAAGGATGGCCAACTTCAGAGCAAGGACAGCGATCTTTGGATGGTAAAAGTAAATAACATAACGTGGGGTTGTTTACAAGTGTGATGGCCTGGGTACAATGTGTGGTGAGGATTCTGGACATGAATAAGAAACAATCTCCATGTGGTACCTAAATCACCCTTTCTACTAGTTAACATTTGTCACATTTTGATAGACTTCCTGTGTTGCAAGGGAATATCTGAAAGTGTTCCAACCGGATGTGGCATGGGGCCATAAAAAAAACCCCGAGAAGACCAAGGAACCTAGTGCTCACTTCACTCCAACATACAGTACATGTTCCAGCATCTATTGATGTCACTCCAACATACATGTTCCAGCATCTATTGATGTTCTTCACATCTTAAAACAGTCCAGAAACAGTCCAGACCGGGTCAAGCAGGGTCCAGACAGGTAAATGGAGCCATGATTGGACTATATTAGAGATAACGGGCCGATGAAGATGAGAAGCACAGACAAGCTGAGTACAAATGTGCTTATTATGGACTTTAAGAAGGGCTTCCCTCTCACCACAGGTCCAAACCCCTGGAGTGGTAACAAAGAATGAATGGGAACAAAGTGGCGCTGGTTATGAAAGTCTAGTACACAGGTGTTCACTTCTGGTAGACAGTTTGGTTGTCCATGCAGAACTGGAGAGGAAGCCACCGAGAACCAGACTAGATCAGTAGCTGGCAGGAACACTGGAACCCACGACAGGCTGGAAGTGTGGTCCAAGACAGGCAGAGGTCAGCAATTGGGAATTCATATAGCAGCCGGGACAGAAGGCGTAATCCTGGTCAGGAGACAAGCCCAGGTCAAACTGGGAAGTCAGCAGAATCATGGTCAGAAGGCAGGCCATGGTCACACCAGACGGTCAACAGAGGAAAGCCATAGTCAAGAGCTAGCCAAGGTCAAACCAGGAATCAGCAGAGATAAGATGTGGTCAGGAGCTAACCAAAGGCAACAGCAGGCAGAGCACAGCAGAGCAGAATCCAAGGCAGAAAATTGGATCTCAGGTTCAAGGCTCAAGTTTCTGGGCAGCAGCTGAAGACCATCCAACAACTTCCTCATTCAGCTACAGTATCTTGTATCTGTGTTAAAATAAAGGTGTCTATTTCCTGGTTTACTTCAAGTCTGGTCTCGTCTTGTATGGTCAGCGGTGGTGTCTGTGGTCGGTGTTCGGACGGGGAAGCGGTAGTCTAGCGGAAATACCCAAGAGCAGTCGGGGTCCGGTTCTGTTACACTACACAAATCATATTGTAATTGAATTGTATTCAAAATTCCCTTTCCTTTCCAATCTGAAGGTGCTGTAAGTTTCTATCAAATGCAATATGGCCGCCTGGAGGCGTTCTGTACACAGATAATATACAGAGCGCCCCCCAAATATGTCATTTCCTGCTCATGTGATTGGCTTACTGACTATCCCAAAAGTCTGCGCTAAGATACAAGTCAGATTTTGGGCATCCTCTGCAGCAAAAAGATCATTTTTGGTGAGATGCTCTAAAAGGGAAACCATATCAAAAGGGATGCAGACCCTGCCACTTTCCTCATTTGAACCCTGCAGGTGCAGCAGCTGATTAACAATTATAAAGTCACTCTCGTTCATATTCACGCTGCAGGTGGACACAGAGAAACCAACAGCTATTTCTTCAGAACGACAAAAGGTAGGAATCTGCAACAAAGTTTGTTACAATCCCTGCAATGTACAGAGATCATCTGGAGGGGGAGGGGTTTACTCAACAAAAGTGTAGTTACCCTTTAAGAATTTAGGACCCAATGGCCAAATAATATTCCAGAAACGATTCAGGAGGGATCAGGGGCGGACTGACAACTCATGGGGCCCCCGGACAATAGGGGATCATGGGGGCCCCTGTGTCCTTGCCCAAACTCAAAAAAGCCTATGAAAAAGGTACCAGGGGCATCTCTTGGGGCCCCCTACTGACCCCGGGCCCTTGGGCAGTGCCCGAGTTTCTAAATGGTCAGTCCGCCCCTGGGAGGGATAGGACAATAGGAGACCCTAATGTCCCCCAGCAGCTCCATCACTGGCTGGAAGCCCCAGGCAGATCTTTTTTCTTGGGGAGAAAACTTTCTAATTCGAAAATTTGAAAAATCTCCTATTTTGCCGGACGGAAGAATTCTGCACGCGGGTCCGGCGCTAACCGTACTCTCTGACGGATAAAGCGCACGCCGTTGTACCGGTCACACACCTCATTATGATCGATCGGGACAATAAGCTTTGCAAGAACAATGAAGATTCAGTTGACTTGTCAAGTCGCGGCGTTCCCCGGCCATTATCTATTCATCGACGGCGGTTTTTTTCCCGCGTGTTGTCTCTTTTTTTTTTTCCCCGTCGCACTCTTCCTTTTCCTATCTAAGCCACGCTTAAATAATTGTGTTCTACATTACGAAGTAATAAATCACGGCGTGCTGAATGTGTGACACGCCGCTGACGTGCCGGTGATACGAACTCTTCTCTGGGTGCCGCTAAAAGAGAAAAAAAAAAATCCTGATTTGTGCGACGTGACAGGGAGCGCCGCTATGGAGATTACATGGGATGAGGCCTAAAGGAAATCAAATGACGCGCGGGACATATAGAAACGCTGAACGGGAAATGAACTTCAAGATGTTGGGTGACCTGTTGTGGGTGTAAAATAATTCCCGTCATTCTCTGCACACCAGCTGAAATTCCACATGAAGCCAATAGTAGGAGGGTCCACACTGGGCGCTGGAGGGAGAGAGCGAGAAACTGGAGCGCTGGGGTGAATATCTATAAAGAGAAATCCCCTCATTCACAGGTGTCCCCATCACCCCTCTGTAGGGGCCCTTTTATGCCATTGCATGGTGGGAACATGTACATTACTGTGACGGGTAGCAGGGCACATGACATGAGTTGGGGCGTCCTTCTATCCTGAACAGCGCCCAGCCCACCGTGCTGAAGGATGCGTTGCAGTGCGCGGCCTATTGTGAAGTTTTGGTGCGCTAGGCGGCTCATTCAAATGAATGGACTGTCCTAATTCAACGTGATGGGGACCTCTGATGTGATGGGGACCTCTGATGTGATGAGGACCTCTGATGTGATGGGGACCTCTGATGTGATGGGGACCTCTGATGTGATGAGGACCTCTGATGTGATGAGGACCTCTGATGTGATGGGGACCTCTGATGTGATGGGGACCTCTAATGTGATGGGGACCTCTGATGTGATGGGGACCTCTGATGTGATGAGGACCTCTGATGTGATGGGGACCTCTGATGTGATGAGGACCTCTGATGTGATGGGGACCTCTGATGTGATGGGGAATCTCTGATGTGACAGGAGGGCTCTGATGTGATAGGGGGACCTCTGATGTGATGGGGACCTCTGATGTGATGGGGACCTCTAATGTGATGGGGACCTCTGATGTGATGAGGACCTCTGATGTGATGGGGAATCTATGATGTGACAGGAGGGCTCTGATGTGATAGGGGGACCTCTGATGTGATGAGGGAGCTCTGATGTGATGGGGACCTCTGATGTGATGGGGACCTCTGATGTGATGGGGACCTCTGATGTGATGAGGACCTCTGATGTGATGGGGACCTCTGATGTGATGAGGACCTCTGATGTGATGAGGACCTCTGATGTGATGGGGACCTCTGATGTGATGGGGACCTCTGATGTGATGGAGAATCTCTGATGTGACAGGAGGGCTCTGATGTGATAGGGGGACCTCGGATGTGATGAGGGAGCTCTGATGTGATGGGGACCTCTGATGTGATGGGGACCTCTGATGTGATGGGGACCTCTGATGTGATGAGGACCTCTGATGTGATGGGGACCTCTTATGTGATGAGGACCTCTGATGTGATGGGGACCTCTGATGTGATGGGGAATCTCTGATGTGACAGGAGGGCTCTGATGTGATAGGGGGACCTCTGATGTGATGGGGACCTCTGATGTGATGGGGACCTCTAATGTGATGGGGACCTCTGATGTGATGAGGACCTCTGATGTGATGAGGACCTCTGATGTGATGGGGAATCTCTGATGTGACAGGAGGGCTCTGATGTGATAGGGGGACCTCTGATGTGATGAGGGGGCTCTGATGTGATGGGGACCTCTGATGTGATGGGGACCTCTGATGTGATGAGGACCTCTGATGTGATGGGGGACCTCTTATGTGATGATGTGATGAGGACCTCTGATGTGATGGGGACCTCTGATGTGATGGAGAATCTCTGATGTGACAGGAGGGCTCTGATGTGATAGGGGGACCTCTAAAGTGATGAGGGAGCTCTGATGTGATGGGGACCTCTGATGTGATGAGGACCTCTGATGTGATGAGGACCTCTGATGTGATGGGGACCTCTGATGTGATGGGGACCTCTGATGTGATGGGGACCTCTGTGATGAGGACCTCTGATGTGATGGGGAATCTCTGATGTGATGGGGAATCTCTGATGTGACAGGAGGGCTCTGATGTGATAGGGGGGCCTCTGATGTGATGGGGGGACCTCTGAAGTGACAGGGGGACCTCTGAAGTGATGGGGGGGATCTGATGTGATGGAGGACCTCTAATGTGATGGGGGGGCACAGATGATATAGGGGGATCTCTGATGTGATGGGGGAACTCTGAAGTGAAAGAGGCCCCTGATATGATGTAGGAGCCTTTGATGTGATGGGAGACCTCTGATGTGATTTGGGGGGGGGGGGACTCTGATGAGAAGGGGGGACTCAAATGTGATAGAATGACCTCTACTGTGATGGGGGGGGGGCAGTTCTGATGTAATGGGGAGCCTCTGATGTTATGGGGGCCTCTGATGTAATGGGGATCCTCTGATGTGATGGGGGTCCTCTGATATGATGGGGAACCTCTGATGTTATGGGGGCCTTTGATGTAATGGGGGACCTCTGATGTGATGGGGGGCCTCTGATATGATGGGGAACCTCTGATGTGATGGGGAATCTCTGATATTATGGGGAACTTCTGAGGTGATGGGAGGGGCTCTGATGTGATGGGGAGCCTCTGATGTGATGGGGAGCCTCTGATGTGATGGGAAGTCTCTGAGAGAGGTGAGATCTTGCATGGTGCACCAGACCTAGGGAGACTGACACTTGTTTTGTGTTTCTTCCATTTGTGAATGATTGCACCAACTGTTGTCACCTTCTCACCAAGCTGCTTGGCCATAGTTTGGTAGCCCAGTCCAGCCTTGTGTAGGTCTACCATCTTGTCCCTGACATCCTTGGACAGCTCTTTGGTCTTTGCCATGGTGGAGAGTTTGGAATCTGATGGTTTGATTGCTCCTGTGGACAGGTGTCTTTTATACAGGTAACACAATAAGATTAGCAGCACTCCCTTTAAGAGACTGCTTCTAATCTCAGCTTGTTACCTGTATGAGAGACACCTGGGAGGCAGAAATCCTGCTGAATGATAGGGGATCAAATACTTATTTCCCTCATGAACATGCAGATCCGTCATCATTTGTTAGACGCATTTCTGCTGAATTTGTTGTTGTATTCTGTCTCTCAGTGTTACACCGAACATTCCATTGTTAGACCGATCGTTTCTGTGTGAGGGGCGAACATTCCATTGTTAGACCGATCGTTTCTGTGTGAGGGGCGAACATTCCATTGTTAGACCGATCGTTTCTGTGTGAGGGGCGAACATTCCATTGTTAGACCGATCATTTCTGTGTGAGGGGCGAACATTCCATTGTTAGACCGATCGTTTCTGTGTGAGGGGCGAACATTCCATTGTTAGACCGATCATTTCTGTGCGAGGGGCGAACATTCCATTGTTAGACCGATCATTTCTGTGCGAGGGGCGAACATTCCATTGTTAGACCGATCATTTCTGTGTGAGGGGCGAACATTCAGCATCAGAGGGGGGCAAATACGCATTTCCTTCACTTTAGAAGCAAAAGCCCCAAGATCCCCAAGGGGGGTCTAATCCTTGGAGGTGGGCTGTAGTCAGGGATGATGCTGCTCTCTGGGATGGATCTACAAATCTTGGAATTTACAGGAAATATGGACCAGCAAGCAAGAAGCTCGCATCAGAAACTACTGTTGCGTAAGCGGTCCAATAATCCCTCCGGACGTTTTCTGGCTGTAAATCCGCGGCGATCCGTCTCCCGCTGTCCCCGGGCGCCCTTTTTATAACGATATAAAGAGAAGAGAGTGGATGTGACACCGCAGAGCAGATCTGACACCAGCCGCCGGCCGGGCGCTCTCTAATTGCCGCTGTAACAAGGCGCTCAGCAGCAACCCCTTAACGTACGACCGCTAAAAGGGGGAAGCGTTCACCTGTACAGCGCGGCGCAGGAAAGCGGCTAATTATCCGCTGATTGAATTCCCAGCATGACTTGAAAAGCCTCGGCCGCCTCTCAACTCGAAATGCACATCTGCCGCGCCGCGCTGACACTTCCCCAGCCTGACTAATCGCTCCCTAATGAGCAGGTCAACACGAGCCAGAGCGCCAGCCACTGCGAGCGAGCGAGGGTGCCCGGGAGTGCCAGTCCGCGTCAGCTGTCTGAGCAGTTCAATTACACGGGCACACCGACACGCCGAGGCCTGACACCCGGCTCATTCAATCATTGTCAGCGTCACTCCGCATTACCCAATGTGCAATGATGGCCGCCGGAGCGGGGAGACGGCTAAAGGAGCGCTCCGGCCTGCGCAAACATGGCCGACAAATGTATACTAGACATCAGATTTGTGCCTCTATCATCCATCCATCGATCCATTGATCCATCCATCCATCCATTGATCCATCCATCCATTGATCCATCCATCCATCCATCCATTGATCCATCCATCCATCCATTGATCCATCCATCCATTGATCCATCCATCTATCCATCCATCCATATAAAGAGAAGAGCTCCGGCCTGCGCAAACATGGATGACAAATGTATACTAGACATCAGATTTGTGCGTCCATCCATCCATCCATCCATCCATCCATTCATTGATCCATCCATCTACCTACCTATCTACCTACCTACCCATCCATCCATCGATCCATTGATCCATCCATCCATCCATTGATCCATCCATTCATTGATCCATCCATCCATCCATTGATCCATCCATCCATCCATCCATTGATCCATCTACCTACCTATCTACCTACCTACCCATCCATCCATCATCCATCCATCCATATAAAGAGAAGAGCTCCGGACTGCGCAAACATGGCCGGCAAATGTATACTAGACATCAGAGTTGTGCGTCCATCCATCCATCTATCCATCCATTGATCCATCCATCCATCCATTCATTGATCCATCTACCTACCTATCTACCTACCTACCCATCCATCTATTTATCCATCCATATAAAGAGAAGATCTCCAGCCTGCGCAAAAGTGGCCGACAAATATATACTAGACATCAGATTTGTGTGTCTATCATCCATCCATTGATCCATCCATCCATCCATTGATCCATCCATCCATTGATCCATCCATCCATTGATCCATCCATCCATCCATTGATCCATCCATCTACCTACCTATCTACCTACCTACCTGTGCAAAAGTGGCCAACAAATGTATACTAGACATCAGATTTGTGCTTCTATCATCCATCCATCTACCTACCTACCCATCCATCTATCCATCCATCTACCTACCTACCTACCCATCCATCTATCATCCATCCATCCATATAAAGAGAAGAGCTCCGGCCTGCGCAAAAAAATGGCCAAATGTATATTACATCTATCATCCATCCATCTACCTACCTACCTTTCCATCTATCCATCCAACTACCCATCCATCCATCTCCCTACCTACCTACCTACCTATCCATCCATCCATCCATCCATCCATCCATCCATCTATCTTTTAATGTATCCATTATTTTCCCCATAGAGGTCACTATGCTGGCTGATCATTGCCTGGAAAGACAATTGTTTCCATTTGTATTTTGTTCATCTTGTTACTTTGTATTGGGATTGGAGGACGCAGATACAATGTTACAATCCGAGCTTCTTATACCTGGAGAAGAATCACAATATCATTCCAAATGGCGGAAAACCGAACAGACAAACGTTCACCTGATAAATCTTATCAGATGCAGAGACTGATGGGACTGTGGGGGGAGGGGACATTAGAGTGTAAGCTCCTCTGGTACAGAGACTGATGGGACTGTGGGGGAGGGGACGTTAGAGTGTAAGCTCCTCTGGTACAGAGACTGATGTGACTGTGGGGGGAGGGGACATTAGAGTGTAAGCTCCTCTATACAGAGACTGATGGGACTGTGGGGGAGGGGACATTAGAGTGTAAGCTCCTCTATACAGAGACTGATGGGACTGTGGGGGAGGGGACATTAGAGTGTCAGCTCCTCTGGTACAGAGACTGATGTGACTGTGGGGGAGGGGACATTAGAGCGTAAGCTCCTCTGGTACAGAGACTGATGTGACTGTGGGGGAGGGGACATTAGAGCGTCAGCTCCTCTGGTACAGAGACTGATGGGACTATGGGGGAGGGGACATTAGAGTGTAAGCTCCTCTGGTACAGAGACTGATGTGACTGTGGGGGAGGGGACATTAGAGTGTAAGCTCCTCTGGTACAGAGACTGATGTGACTGCGGGGGAGGGGACATTAGAGTGTAAGCTCCTCTGGTACAGAGGACTGATGGGACTGCGGGGGAGGGGACATTAGAGCGTAAGCTCCTCTGGTACAGAGACTGATGTGACTGCGGGGGAGGGACATTAGAGCGTAAGCTCCTCTGGTACAGAGACTGATGTGACTGCGGGGGAGGGGACATTAGAGCGTAAGCTCCTCTGGTACAGAGACTGATGGGACTGCGGGGGAGGGGACATTAGAGCGTAAGCTCCTCTGGTACAGAGACTGATAGGACTGCGGGGGAGGGGACATTAGAGCGTAAGCTCCTCTGGTACAGAGACAGATGTGACTGTGGGGGAGGGGACATTAGAGCGTAAGCTCCTCTGGTACAGAGACTGATGGGACTGCGGGGGAGGGGACATTAGAGCGTAAGCTCCTCTGGTGCAGAGACTGATGGGACTGCGGGGGAGGGGACATTAGAGCGTAAGCTCCTCTGGTACAGAGACTGATGTGACTGCGGGGGAGGGGACATTAGAGCGTAAGCTCCTCTGGTACAGAGACTGATGGGACTGCGGGGGAGGGGACATTAGAGCGTAAGCTCCTCTGGTACAGAGACTGATGGGACTGCGGGGGAGGGGGCATTAGAGCGTAAGCTCCTCTGGTACAGAGACAGATGTGACTGCGGGGAGGGGACATTAGAGCGTAAGCTCCTCTGGTACAGAGACTGATGGGACTGCGGGGGAGGGGGACATTAGAGCGTAAGCTCCTCTGGTGCAGAGACTGATGGGACTGCGGGGGAGGGGGCATTAGAGCGTAAGCTCCTCTGGTGCAGAGACTGATGGGGACTGAGGGGGAGGGGACATTAGAGCGTAAGCTCCTCTGGTACAGAGACTGATGGGACTGCGGGGGAGGGGGCATTAGAGCGTAAGCTCCTCTGGTACAGAGACTGATGGGACTGCGGGGGAGGGGACATTAGAGCGTAAGCTCCTCTGGTGCAGAGACTGATGGGACTGTGGGGGAGGGGGCATTAGAGCGTAAGCTCCTCTGGTGCAGAGACTGATGGGACTGCGGGGGAGGGACATTAGAGCGTAAGCTCCTCTGGCACAGAGACTGATGGGACTGCGGGGGAGGGGACATTAGAGCGTAAGCTCCTCTGGTACAAAGACTGATGGGACTGCGGGGGAGGGGACATTAGAGCGTAAGCTCCTCTGGTACAAAGACTGATGGGACTGCGGGGGAGGGGACATTAGAGCATAAGCTCCTCTGGTACACAGACTGATGTGACTGCGGGGGAGGGGACATTAGAGCGTAAGCTCCTCTGGCACAGAGACTGATGGGACTGCGGGGGAGGGACATTAGAGCGTAAGCTCCTCTGGTACAGAGACTGATGATTTCTCTGACCTCTCCCGGTGATCCTTCGGTATCTGCGTCTCTTTTCCTCTCTCTCCTCCCTCTGGGAAGTCCTGCGTTGGGAAGTGTCCTGTGCGGCTCCTCGCACTCAGTTTTGCGCAGCCTCTCTGGCGCTCCTCGCGGCGCCGTGTCTCTCCCCTCATTGGTGATTCCGCAGAAGTCTCTAATTAGAGGAAATGGAGACAGAAAATGAATTTGTGTTTTGATAAATGCCATTCACCTTCCCTAATAATGCAGAGAATTCATCGTGCACTGAAAGCGTCTGTTTGTTGGGAGGATTCGGGTTGTTTATTTCGGAGTTTGGGGTGATTTTTCACGCAATTGCGCAGCTTCGGATAAATATTACACGCTGCATAAGAAGTACGCATTATGGGGGCTCCTGGATGGGGGGACCCCAAGACTGGCGGCTTGTCTCTATCTCTGAGGGTCTACACCCCAAATCTTGACGTTCCAATTCAGAGCCCCCTTTTCTCATTTTACCCTTTTTCTCCTCTTTTACCGCCCGCATTTTAAAGTGGAACTCCGGGTGACTGAAACATTTTCCTACATATAATACATTTGGTATTTCTCTCCTTGTGTGCTCAGCTGTTACCTGTCCATCTTTGCAGTGCTGCTGCATCGTCTATGGGGGGGTAGGGGGGTCTACTAAATCTGCTGCAGCTTGGCATAGTAACCAATCAGCTTCCAGGTTTTATTGGCAAAACTTAAGGCTCCATTCACACGTGTGAGACTTATCATGTGACACATAAGGGGCGTGACATCGCAGTCCATGCACAGTGCCTTAAAAAAGTCTTCACACCCCTGAAATGTCCCCCATGTTGTCATGTTACCAGGGGCGGACTGACCATTTGGAAACTTGGGCACTGCCTGAGGGCCCGGGGTCAGTAGGGGGCCCCATGAGATGCCCCTGGTACCTTTTTCATAGGCTTTTTTGAGTTTGGGCAAGGACACAGGGGCCCCATGATCCCCTACTGCCAGGGGGCCCCATGAGTTCTCAGTCCGCCCCTGCATGTTACAATGTATTCCCCCCTCCCCCCCAAAATGTCCCCCATGTTGTCATGTTACAATGTATTCCCCCCCTCCCCCCTGAAATGTCCCCCATGTTGTCATGTTACAATGTATCCCCCCGCCATGTTGTCATGTTACAATGTAATCCCCTCCCCCTGAAATGCCCCCCATGTTGTCATGTTACAATGTATCCCCCCCTGAAATGCCCCCCATGTTGTCATGTTACAATGTATCCCCCCCTCTCCTCCCCCCCCATGTTGTCATGTTACTATTGTATTCCCCCTCCCCCCCCCATGTTGTCATGTTACAATGTATCCCCCCCAGTCGTCATGTTACAATGTATCCCCTCCCCCATGTTGTCATGTTACAATGTTATCCCCTCCCCCATGTTGTCATGTTACAATGTATCCCCATATTACCCCCCCATGATGTCATGTTACAATGTACCCCCCCTCCCCATGTTGTCATGTTACAATGTATCCCCCCCCCTCAATGTTGTATGTTACAATGTATCCCCCCATGTTACAATGTATGTATTGGGATTGGATGTGATGGACGACACAAAGTGGCTCATAATTGTGAAGTGGAAGGAAAATGAGAAATGGTTTCCAACATTTGTGACAATAAATCTGTGAGAAGTGTGGCAGCATTTGTATTCGGCCCCCGGAGTCAATACTTTGTAGGACCCCCTTTGGCTGCAGTTCCAGCTGCAAGTCTTTTTGGGGATGTCTCTTTGCACATCTAGAGAGGGACATTTCTGCCCGTTCTTTGCAGAATCCCTCAAGCTGTCAGATTTGGATGGAGGGCGTCTGGGAACAGCAATTTTCAGGTCTGGCACAGATTCTCCATTGGATTTGGGTCTGGACTGTGACTGGGCCATTCTAACACAGGAAGATGCTTTGATCGGAACCATTCCATTGTAGGTCTGGCTGGATGTTTCGGGTCGTTGTCCTGCTGGAAGGGGAACCTCCGCCCCGGTCTCAAGTCTTCTGCAGACTCTAACAGGTTTTCTTCTAAGATTGCCCTGTATTTGGCTCCATCCATCTTCCATCAACTCTGACCAGCTTCCCTGTCCCTGCTGAAGAAAGCATCCTCACCACATGATGCTGCCACCACCATGTTTCACAGTGGGGATGGTGTGTTCAGGGGGATGGGCAGTGTTAGTTTCCCCCTCACATAGCATTTTGCTTTTAGGCCGTAAAGTCCCATGTTGGTCTCCTCTGACCAGAGCCCCTTCTTCCACATGTTTGCTGTGTCCCCCACATGGCTTCTCACAAACTGCACACGGGACTTCTTATGGCTTTCCTCCAACAATGGCTTCTTCTTGTCACTCTTCCATAAAGGCCAGATTTGTGGAGTGACGACTAATAGTTGTCCTGAGGATAGATTCCCCCCCTGAGCTGTGATCTCTGCAGCTCCTCCACAGTTCCCATGAGCCTCTTGGCTGCTTCTCTGATGAATGCTCTCCTTGCCCAGCGAGTCAGTTTAGGTGGACGGCCATGTCTTGGTAGGTTGGTAGTTGTGCCGTACTCCTCCCATGTTCGGAGGATGGATTGAACACAGCGCTCCGTGAGATGGTCAAAGCTCGGGAGATTGTTTGTTATAACCTAACCCGGCTTTAAACTTCTCCACAACTTTATCCTGACCTGCCTGGTGTGTTCCTTGGCCTTCATGATGCTGTTTGTTCACTAATGTTCTCTAACAAACCTCTGAGGGCAGTGCAGCATATCAGTGCCCATCAGTGCAGCCTCATCAGTGCAGCCCCATCAGTGTCCATCAGCGTAGCCTATCAGTGTCCATCAGTGCAGCACCATCAGTATAGCCTATCAGTGCCCATCAGTGTAGCCTATCAGTGCCCATCAGTATAGCCTATCAGTGTCCATCAGTGTAGCCTATCAGTGCCTACCAGTATAGCCTATCAGTGCACATCAGTGCAACACTATCAGTGCAGCGTCATCAATGTCCACCAGTGTAGCCTATCAGTATCCATCAGTGCCCATCAGTGCACGTTAAGTGCACATCAGTGAAGAAGAAAATATACTTATTTGCAAAATGTTATAACAGAACACTTTTTTTTTATTTC